>NW_015505184.1:520952-552425 GCF_001515645.1 Sinocyclocheilus grahami
TTTGTTTTACTTTTACCTTATTTTAGTTATTTTACCATCACCATCTTTTTGTGTAGGACTACAGTAGTTCTAGCAACTGTTGTTCCCTTAATGAGTTATACAGGTTATTAGTAGCCTAATCCCTGTTTCCTATTTACGTCTCCTCACTCCTCAGTGCCAGGCCTAATACATTGAAGGGCAGCTACTGTTCAACACAATGTAGGCCAAGATAGAACTAGGAACAATTCCCATTGTTTCTTTTTCTTTTTGACGATGTATTTGGTGTGTCCCTGCTAGTTTAGCTAACGGTCTAACCCTAGCTTTATGAGTCTATTACAGCATCACCCACAAGTGACACCTGCTTAGCCATATCTCTTAAAAAGATCCAAAAACTTAAATAGGTAAAAACTTAGCTTAGCCAAAAACTTAAATAGGTAAAATCTTCCTTCTTCCTTTTTATTTCAGTTTTGTCATAGTGACCAAACCCGTGAACCATCAGTGCTTTGAGTAATAGTTTGACCACATGTATAGCCCGGTCATCAGCTGACCCCTGCTTACAGCCCCCTCAACAAAGTTACTCAAACTTTCTCTTTGTGTTCACGAACACAAAAACATAGCACCCTACCTCACTAGCTGCCCCTCACCAGTGTAGCGTCTGGACCAATCAGACACACCATTTTTCATTTAATTTTTAACAAATCAATTATTCATTAGATTAACAAATCGTCACAGTCCCCTCACCAAATAAACTGGATGCCAGGATGTCGGCAACGACACCAGGCCCCCCCTGGTTACCATGGCAACCCTGACACCAGATACATTTACGACCTAATGGAATTTAGGTGGAGAAAATCACTGCCTTTTCCATAAGGAAAATCTCTGTAAGGAAAGAAAGTTAATGGTAAGATGAGAGTGAAAGATAAAACAACAAAACACCCTTTTCTGGTAGCAGAATGAGTATAATTAACTTTTCTTCTCTTTTCTTTTTTTGTTAAGTTTGATTTAGAAGGATGCTCCTAAACCGGTGTTTTGGAAATGGGGATTTCTAAATACCAGGACTGTGATTGTTATTAAAATTCCTCCGGGTGAAGGAAAAACAATAAAAATGACAGTATTGGTTTCTTAGCTGTTAAGATTGACACCACACCAATTAGATCATTTCTAGATGCTTGTTCAAATTTTGGCGGACGCCTATCAGTCCTCTTAGCTGGGTAGGGTTTTCACAAAAGGGTAAATGGAAGACAATTTTGAAACGGCATTCTCAAGTTTTACAAATACCTGTTCAATTGCTAAAGTTCTCTGCTTTATGATTTTCACAGGCACAATCCCAGCAAACAGCAGCAGCAGTCAAATCTGAATAAGACAGCTGAGAGAGAGAAGAAGAAGGAGAGAAAAGCTACTTCGAATGTTAGGAAAAATGGCAGGGTTGACAGAGGGGTTGCGCTGTTGGGTCAATACCCCTAAGTGGTTGGTTTTGCTCTGTTAGTAACAGGAGACTAACCGACCTAAGTATTGATGAAAACCCTAATTTTCTTTTCGGATTTTACTAACTGGATGGGCCAGTGCTCTTATAAACTAGCAGGTAAAAGCAGAACTTAATTGCAAAGGAAATTAAAATTTCAAATTAGAGGTGATAGTTAAAGATTAAACTTTTAATGTTGTTGTCCTTAAATTATAATAGCACCTATAATTAAATTCATCAGTAAATATTGTTGCCATGTGGAAGCAGGAACTGAAATTAATTTCTGAAATGAAATTAAAATTTCAAATCTGTAATTGATTATGAAATTAACTTAATTTCAAATCCCTACGGATAGTAAATTAACAATATCTACTGACGTCATTATTAAAAATAGATAAGAGAAATTATAATTAAATTAATTAACTATCATTGAATAGGAAAACCCAACCCTATTTAACTATTTACTGAAATTAAGATTTCAGAGCAATATTGATAGTTAATGAGTAAAATTTTTATGCTGTTGTCATTAAATTATAATAGCAATTACAATTCAACTTCATCAATAAGTATTGCTACTCTGTGGAAGCAGGAACTGAAATTAATTTCTGAAATGAAATTAAAATTTCAAACCTGTAATTAATTATGAAGTTAACTTAACAATTTAAAATCCCTACGTCGTTACTACCTACTGATGTTATGACAATCATAAGAGCAATTATAATTAAATTAATCCATACCACCCTAATTACTTACAAATGCAATTAAAAATTTCAGAGCCCTATTGATAGTTAATGATTTAAAATTCTAATGTTGTTGTCATTAGATAATAAGAGCAATTTATAATTAAATTAATCCATACCACCCTAATTACTTACAAATGCAATTAAAAATTTCAGAGCCCTATTGATAGTTAATGATTTAAAATTCTAATGTTGTTGTCATTAGATAATAAGAGCAATTTATAATTAAATTAATCCATACCACCCTAATTACTTACAAATGCAATTAAAAATTTCAGAGCCCTATTGATAGTTAATGATTTAAAATTCTAATGTTGTTGTCATTAGATAATAAGAGCAATTTATAATTAAATTAATCAGTAGATATTGTTGCTATGTGGATGCCGGAACTGTAATTAATTTGTGAAATTAAATTAAAATTTCAAATCTGTAATTAATTATTAAGTTAAATTAACGATTTCAACTCCTTAAGGATAGCAAATGAATAATATCTACTGATGTCCCTAAAATTATAAGAGCAGTTATAGCTGAATTAATCACAACGTAGCATTAAAGTAATGAGGCTGAGGACCAGGATTACATTTTAAAACAAAGACAACAACAGCTTTTAAGCAAGTGAGAACCTTAAATAAACGTGATTAAAACCCAACTATGATTGTGTACACAATCTTTGTGAATGCAATTATTACGTTCACGTTTGGGAATGTTCCTTTTCAATGAGAGGAGAAGAAGAGAGAGGTAGGATGAAATCAGTATGAAATAGCGAAAGATAACGTTCAGATGTAACTGATCAAGTCACTTCAACACTTCAAACACTGCACAACACTCTGCATTTGAGACCACACAATGCTTACGTGCTAACCGCTAGCCTTCAATGCAAACTCATTAGCTTCAGTTAGCTTAGCTCATGCTTGGCTATTTGTTTACAAACAGCTCAAAAATGGCGCTGGCGGACTTCAAAATTACCCCTGAAAGAGTTTCTTAGAACTTCCGGGCTACGGCTGTTACTATGGCTACGTATCCTGCAATAACTGGCATGTGCTACACACAGTCTTATGGCTATACACAGTTTATGCTCTTCGTGTGGAATGGCGGCGCATTCCACACTGAACAACCAAAAAGCACTCTTTAGATTCTTATCTTTATAGCGCTGTGTAACAATCTCCACTCGTTTAGAGTGAGGTAATTTAATCTACAGATTTACTGCAATTAATTCACTGTCATTGATATCTCGGCGGATATCAGCACATATTTATACAGACAAAAACACATATGGATTTAACCCCAATTTCACTTGATCAAGATTTCACAATTCTCCCATAAAAAAATAACGTTCGGACACTCTCTCTGAGCACTGCATTTTCAAGTTCACTAGATTTAGTGAATAAATGGCAGAGGACTATCAGTTAGCTAATCTGATATTCTCAAATCGGGGAGATGAATAGCAGAGTTGAATTTGGAAGTGGAACACGCACTTATACAAATCAAGCTCTGAAGGCCTTTTTAAAGAAAGTAAACGTTCTTTCTTGTGCGCCCTTAGAGCGACTTATTTTGTCTCGGTGGACAATTCTTAAATGTTTTTACTGCAGTTAAACTTTAAACAACAACAACTCGAGTTTCACTTCATTCATTCAACACGCTCTGCCATGCTATAATAACAGGTACAATAACTCACAAAACTCTGTTTCTCTGTGTCTAATCTATTCTTCCGGATAAAAATAGACAAGATTCACAATAATATCTTGGTGTCATTAATTTTTTTAGTAGAATTTGCCAGCTTTCTATTCTCCACCATATGTAATGTCAGATTACTTTTTTAGGGAATTAATCATTATTATTCTAGCTCAGGTTTTGAACGGAATCGAATCTGAAAATTCGAAGTCAACCTGATTAGAACTGATTTCCAATTGGAAACTGAATGGAATCAGGTGTGTTAGATAAGGGAGGCATACAAAAGGTGCTGGGCAGGGGGTCCTCCAGGACAGGTATGGGAACCACTGTTCTAGAGATAATCGCGTTACTCATCTCAATTGATGACACAGGTCATTCAGTAGCAAAGGGCAGAGTTGTGTTTGCTATCCTCATATTGTAAGACCCTGTTGTGAAGGAGCAAATCAACATAATGCAACACTCATCAGAAGTAGTGTGACGTAACTAACTAATCTTTCAGAAAGCCTGTCTGGATTTAAATAGAGATATACGTAATCCCATTCAGCACTTAGAGGAGTTGTCAGGGGGAGCCAAGCCCAAAGAGGGGCCAACAGCAGCACTCAATACAACGCCATCCCATTGTCTGGTTGGAGAAAGAAACACCGAAAGCAGAGAGAGCGTGAGACAAGAGAGGAGGCAAGAGAGGAGGGTGGGTGAAAGCAGAAGGAAACTCAGCAAATCTGCCCCTTTGACCCGTGTACAGCTTGGGAATATGGGGAACACCAAGAGCGGTGCTTTGTCCAAGGAGATTCTGGATGATCTGAAGCTGAACACCAAATACACGGAGGAAGAGCTCTGCGCATGGTACGCCACCTTCCTCAAAGAGTGTCCGTCCGGACGCATCACCAAGGAACAGTTTGAGGGCATCTATGCCAGTTTCTTTCCAGATGCCGACCCTACTGCTTACGCTCGGCACGTCTTCCGCAGCTTTGACACTAATGCCGACGGCACCTTGGACTTTAAGGAGTACATTGTGGCGCTGCACCTTACCTCGTCCGGCAAGACCCTGCGCAAACTCGAATGGGCGTTTGCTCTGTATGATGTAGACGGCAATGGGACCATCAGTAAAAATGAGGTGCAGGAGATCGTACGAGTGAGTATCGCTCATAATTGGCTTTTTAATGCACACCCTGCATTTGCTGTTGATTGAGTATGGAAAGTGTGTAAGACTGATGTTCTTGGGGATCGTTAAATGAGTTTGTTTGCATTCATTGCTCATGGTAAATTGCAGTATTTAGTCCAACACTTGTGACCAGATGGTTCAAGAAGCTCAGGATAGATTACACCACCCGATAATACAAGTCTCAATCACTTGAGCATGCCCGATGCCAGTAGTTTCCAATATGTCATTCATTAGTGTTATGTTAAGCGACAGAATTGTAATATTTTGCATTCTCCCGGTAACAGTCAATATTCAACATGATTCCTGTCGAAGACCAGAAAAACCTTCCGGAAGATGAGAACACACCAGAAAAGCGAGCTGACAAAATCTGGACTTTTTTCAGAAAGAAAGAAGATGGTAATAACTCATCACACAATGTGCTATTGCTGCAGACTACATGAATCATGATGTGTTCTCGTAATCAATACATCCTCACAATGTCTTATTGTCTTCATAGATAAGATTGGAGAGGGGGAATTCATTCAGGGTGTCATGGAAAACAAAGACATCTTGAGGTTGATACAGTTCGATGAGCCAAAGAAGATTCAGGAAAAACTCAAGGAGAAGAAGCATTAATGGCCACATTCCCATGAGACTGATCAGAGCTTGATTTCCATTAATTTGACACCAAACCTACACGACCCAGACTGATTCTCCAGGCCACACACTGGAGACATTCAGACACTCTATTCATACACACTTCAAAGCCATAAACCAGACTAACCTAGCTTTTCTTATAACACATGCAAGACTTGTGCTCTGGATCACCACCGCTACCTGAAGGGCCTCACTGCTATTTCGATTGCTTTTAGAATCCAATCGATAAGAGGTCCAATCGAATTAGGCTCGTGTTAACAGTCTCTGCTCAATCCTCTTAGAATCTGAAGGTCGGGTAAGACAAATCCACAGGGTCCAGTGGCTCTCCTCTTTTAGATCCCTTCAGGGTTAAGCAGGGGCGTGTGTAGAGCATTTTAAATGGGGGAGGGGTAGGGGGATGGGTAGGCTGGGGCACTGCCTCCAAATGAAAAAAAAAAACATTGTAGAATCAATGGTACACTATTAAGAAGTGCAAACCTGCAAATGTTATCTTAGGGAGCTATTTCTACCTGATCTAACCCTTACATTTCATTTTATCACTGTAACCTAATGAAGGTTGATTAGGTTAATAATTTTGGGTTGAATAAAATCAAATAAATTACATGTTACCACATGAGAAATTGTACATATTCAATGAAGGAAAATACTTAAAGGGACTTCAAAGCTTTACTCAAATGAAAACACTTTCATCATCCTCATGACAGTACATATGGTTTTGCCTTATACCTAAAGGCTACAACACACACCAGTTGTTGTAACGTGCGGAGTTATACAATTATAACATATAGAGTGTATACACAATGTATATGATAGATTGATTGCACAGTGTAGAGAGATTCATTGATCATAACACAACTTTGTGTGATCACAATGAACAAAGAGTGACGGCTTTTTAGTGATTATGAAGAGAGCGCTCTTTGAGAGCTTTCTATAATCCATTCAAAATGCAGAACTTTTGTTTTTCGGCCACACTCGTTGCAAAGTTTTGGGAATTACATCTGCATATTTATGCGGGATTCACTCTCGACATAGCAGTGATTGACATAGTGAAAACTATAATGGGACAAAATATGTGAAAATGTGCATTAAGACTAGAGCACCCTCACTAATTTCAGAAGCAACCTCAGTGATTTATTTCTGGAAACCGGGACTGGTTGATACACTTTTATTGTATAACTATATACAAAAACAACAAAAATACAAATGCACTAAATAAAATAATTTAATAAATGCATATTTACAATAAGCACTTAACTCAAATAAGTATTAAATAATAAAATAACTAGAAAAGGCTGACTATAATCAGCTTGCTTCCATTTAGTGGGATAAGCCTGCTCTTTGTCTGAATTAAAAAAGCCCTTCTGGTCTTGTTATTAACATAACTCGACATATAACTTCTGCTAAGGAGAAATTACCTAACATTAAGTATATATAAGAGTATAGCCACCTATATTGCCCATGCCAGATTCAGTGAGAAATTAAAAAAAAACAAGCCAATCACAAGATATCTGGTAGCGGGGCACCTGGGGTGGGCAATCAGATTTCTGTGGGGGTCGGTGCCACCCCGACAACATGACTGTTGTACTATTGAAATAACCATATACAAGCCAGTCAGGACTGACTGTGTGGTTTCGGTCCACGTATTTGTATATTAATTTAGCAGCCTGATGTACAGATGTCAACACGTCATTCATGTTCTTTTTTTTCAATTATTCAGTTTCAATATACTGTACATAAATATATTTTTGAGCTGATTTTCAATGCAAGTAACTGGTAATATCATGTAACCACCACTTGTTGTTTCAGAAAGTTACTGACCTACTTTTGTACACAATATTATCACACAAAAACAAAGCTATCTCAAAAAGGATATTTAGCTGGACCTTTAATTAACTGATTGAGTTCAGAGTGAGATTAGTGTCTTGAGTCTCTAATCAAGTTTAGACTTACTAAACTTGAATACTAGAAAGGGCTCTCACCCTGAGTGTATCTTTATCATGTTGACGCTGCTTATGACCAAAGCTCTAAGGACAAGCCTGAAACACAGGGGCTTACCACCTCCTTTTCTTAAAGCCATCTTTAGCTCAGGCTAATGCATGGCCTGGTTTCAGCACTAGGACAGTGAGCTGCAAAACAATGGGCAAAGCTCTGCAGCATGGCTGCTTTTGACTTAGTTGAAAACAGAGGCTAAAAGGTCACCTGAGAGGATCATTATTTTTAGTAGTGTTGCATTAAATTGACCTGATGGAAGTCTTGTTCATGGAAATATGGGTTTTTGGTTTAGTTTGCCATTGTTTTGAAGCAGGGGTCCAATGTTTGTCTGGTTAGCTGCAAAAGTTAGGCTATACACACTCTGCATGCAAAAAAACAAACATCTTTCTTCATTTACAGCCATTTGGGAGTTGGCTTGTATTCTTAATTCTTATTCTTAAATACTACATGCTAATGTTGCTAAAAATAAGAAACCTCAATGGTGATAAACAATTAGAGCTCTTTATTATTATTATATTATAGACAATGAAGTAATTTCCTGGTCAAATTCAACAAACATCATATCTTCATAAACATGTTGATAAATGAATATTATCAATGAAGACTATTAAGTTGAGAGCAAATAAATCAACATTTACAATATTATATATATATAAAAGATCTAGCTTGGAACACAGACATTCAACTGAACGGTTCTTCAGAATACACAATGCACACCATTGACATCAAGTTTCAATACAACTTCTGCAACATGTAGTTCTAGAATAGCTTGGGCTACGCAGTACAGTAAACTTGTTACATGCTAAACAGCAAATGTAAACCAGTCATACCCCATGTTAGGTGAAAAGAGAGCGACTGTTAGTAACTTCCAAATGATAAAGTAAATAATAACCTGAATGCATTACCTCTCATGGTACAGCATTTTTCCTTATAAATTTTAGATTTACCTTCACATTATAGGACATGTTAATTTGCATTTTACAATGTTCTCAGCTGTGCACTTATGATCCAAATCATGTATTTCTGGCATGCATGAGGTTATTTGCGACTTGCAGATTTATTTTTACACTAATTCCATGCTTGATTTTATTGTGCAACGTATTTATCTAACTCTAACCACTAATGTTTTTTTCCCTATATTGACCGATAGTAAAAAAATAAATACAAATCTGATAGGAATTTGAATGAAAGCACAGATATTTTCATTTCCCAAAGTGTGCTTTTACTTCCTGTGCTATATAAATATATCAATTTTCTCAATATTACTGTATAAAGTTTGAAAATTGCAATGTTTCATCTATCTTCCATTATTGGAGCTGTGCGATTCGAACAGTGTGATAATTAGCTGCCTATGTGCATTCAGCAGAAAACTGTTGCATCCAGTCAAATGTTTACATCTTTTAAAGCATAGTATGACAAACACTACAGAGAGGTGAGCATGATGTAGGATGAGCCTGACAACAAATACAGACAAAAAAAAAAAAGGCCACACACATGTTTACAATTATGTACAAACACTTAACACAATAGATTGTGAACATTCCAAGGCAATTAACCTTTAGGCACTAAAAGGTGTACATTATAACACAAATCATTAGAATTCACATCTGATCCACCTTTGATTGACACCCGGATTCTACAGCCGAACCATATAATTTCACCATTAAGAATAAATTTAGATGCCAACAGGGTAAATCTGGCTGCATAAGGGGATTTCTTGGCTTAAACTGGAAAAAATTATATGACTTTGCTATCAAGTCCTGGCTTGTTGACATCTTTCATGAACACAATCAATGGACTAACCACCACCATTTAACTTACACATCCATTAACCATACACAACTAGTCCTACATTTAGATAAAACATGCTTTTCTGTAAAATAAATCTGCAAATATATGAAAATATATAAATTCCATACTTAACCAATGCAACCTGATCCCTCTCTCATAAGGCTGTAGATTCACCAGCAGTTTATGTGGAGTTTGTGAAAATAGCATTAAAAACTTTCCACTGCATTCCTTGTTGCAAAAACAAAACTTTTTTTTTTTAAATACAATACAGATTTAACAATATAACTACTAAACGATGATATGCTTTAACTCCCCCCACCCACCCCACCCCGTAACTTTGATGCTGGTTATTTCTGCTAAGGATGAATAATTTTTGAGGTCTTTGAACACCTTTATGGCATCCTGAAGCTGTCCGCTTACATGTGTTCAAACGTTTGACTCACGCTTTAGTCCAGGCAACTATAAAGATCTGCAAACTAGCTGTGTAGTTCAATGTGTGTACACTGTTTCAACACCAAAAAGATTAAAAAAAACCTGATTGGATTAAGTTTGTTTAACAGGAGTCCACTGCGGCAAATGAACAAAGAGGTGTTTTACTGTACAGTATTCTGTTCAGATCTATACATCAATGGTGCCTTTACTACTTGAATCATGTTAATGTAATTGACATACCGGGAAGTCTTAAGTAGCATATTATTCAAAGCACATGCAGGATTATATGGATGGCTACTCAGTATCATAATGCGTCTGCTGTGCTGCTGTCCTTTTCCGTCACTCATTCCACATGACATTAAGAAAATCTTCTATAAAGCTTTGTGTAATTTTGTAATTATCTAATATTTTCAGTGGAAATCCACAAAACAAGCAGTGCTTCAAGGGGTGATACCTGTATGGCTTTGGCTGAGAGGCTGAAGTACTCAGGTAGACAGGCATGCAGGTAGATTCATATAGTACAATGTGTGTGTGTTTTGTCTAGATGTCCATGTCCACAGGTCTCAGATCCCCCGTCTTGTGTTCCTTTACCCAGAGCTCTCTGTCTTTGGCAGGATCCACACTCTGCAGAAGCTGGTCCACTGGCTCCATCGTCTAAGAAACAAATCAGAAAAGATTTTTGCAACCACATACACTGCTTAAATATACATTAAATTAAATTAAATTTATGCATTTAGCAGACGCTTTTATCCAAAGCGACTTACAGTGCATTCAGGCTATACATTTTTTTAACAGTATGTGTGCTCCCTGGGAATTGACACAATGCTCTACCACTGAGCCACAGGAACATTACTACCCTTCAAAAGTCTGGGGTCAGTAAGCTATTTTATTTTTTTCTATTCAGCAAGGATGCATTAAATCGATCAAAAGTGACAGTGCTGCCGTGTACAGTATAATGTTATAAAATAGTTATATTTCAAATTAATGCTGTTCTTTATCTTTAGGATCAAACCAGCATATTAGTATGATTTCTGAATGATCATGTGACACTGAAGACTGGAGTAATGATGCTGAACATTCAGCTTTTCACAATTTCAATTTACAATATATTCATACAGAAAACACTTTTTTGAAATATTTCACAATATTACTGTTTTTGCGGTATGTTTGATCAAATAAATGTAGCCTTGGGGAGCATAAGAGACGTCTTTCAAAAACATTCAAAAAAATCTTAGACAAATTTTTGAACAGTAGCGTTACAAGGTAATTTTAAATAAATTATATAACAATAATGGGTCATTCTCAGCAAAGGGTGCCATTTGTGCCAAATTTGTGCAAGATTTTGATATTTATAATTTTAGTACATTTTAGTAAATTCTGGTAGCATCACTCTGGTGTGATTATGTTACATTTTACATTATAATTGAATTGACATTTTTCTTTCAAAACATTTTTTGTGCCAAACCTGTTACATTCAAAATGTTTTGGGATTGAAATAAAAAATGTGTAGTCATTTATATTTTAAATTAGTTTAAATCAAAATGTAGATATTTTATATAATCTATTAAAGTGTAAATGTAATGAATGGGGACATGCAAACCTGGTCAATATTCAGACAAAAATGAAAAATCATGTTTATTATTTAAAGTTTAATTTCACACTGACTGATAATAAACGCTTATTGACGCTAATAAAAGTCATTTTAATGGGTAAAAGCTCATATAATGTGTTTAATTGTGTAGAATATGTGTAGAATTTTTATGTATGCTCAGTATGTTCATGCTTGTAAAATAGAAGAAAAAAAACAGTAATAAAGCCATAGTATCTCTGTCTTCAAATGTGCATGCTCAAACATATACAGTAACTCAGTTTTAAGAGGTTTAAGTCTATTTTGGCCACTTCATCAAGTGTCACAGGAAACATGTCCATTAAGGCTGAGGTCCTGATTGAGATTCACCTGCTAAACATACTCGGACTGATGGCAAGTGTTACTCTGTGAAGTTGTGAGCACTGGCAGCTAGTCTCCTGTGAAGACAGCAGCTTTCACTAGCACACCCCGAGGCCTCTGGAGCAGGTGTTTACACTCTGTTTGCCCTGAAACACGAGCTGTGTGGATTTTTAATGTGTCTTTTAACATGATAACCGAAATCCACACATTATTTTAAAGATTATCTTAGCAAGCACAAATACAGAGGAATGGAAGCGTTTGAATTTACAGTACAAGAGTTATTTGCTGAGATAGCTTATACACTATAACAACTTATGTTATGTTTCCATTTATTTTTTACTTTTATTTTAATTTATTGATTTTTTTTTACTTTGTATGTTTTAATCTTTCAAACATAAAAAAGTATTAGGACACTTAAAAGTTTATGTATATCTTTGCTTTATATAATAAAATATCAAACCTATTGCACTGAAAAATTATTGGTTTAACAATTTTACGCGGAAATTGCTAGTAAATTTCACATTTACCGTAAATACCAAGTAATTATGGCAAGTAGCATGAATGATTAAATAATAGAACCGAGGACTGAAATAGTATTTTCTTGTAAACATATTGTACAATAATCTTAAAAAAATAAAAATTATATATATATATATATATTTATTTATTTATTTTTTTTTTTTACAGTGTAGTTTGTACTTAAAAAAATAAAACAAACACACTTTTAACAAAAAATATATCCTGTCCAAATCAAGGCTACATCTATATTCATCTGGATATATTTGAAAATGGCATTATCGTTTTGAAACGCTCTCCATCCACACTACCGTTCTTAAGTGCTTTCCAAAAGCTGCATGTCCACACTGAAACATCTGTAAATGTTTAAATCACCTTGCAGCACATGTGTAAAACATCATTAAATTGAACTTTTGCAACATTATTAATTAATAATAAAAATAAATTTTTTACAAATTATTAATGTATGTGTGGGAACAATATGTATCACATGACCAAACATGAATCGATGTTTTCAATTACCTCCATATCACAGTCCACACTACAATGCGAAAACAGCCTTTTCAAATGTATCCATTTGAGAACGTCTTCCAGTGTGGCCGAAAGGCCAAAACTTATTTATGTGGATGGATTGACATGGATATAGCCTAAGGTGGAGAAGCATCTGAACACTTTCTGGATGTCAAACTTTAGTGGATGATGTTGACAGTTAAAGTGATTCTCTACACCTGCGGTTCCTCTGCTAGGACACATAGGTAAACCTCAGGAGAACTGATTTCATACATACATTAAAATCACCAAAACACCAGCTGATTCAGTCACGGAGCACAAATGTCTCAGAAAAGTGAAACGGTTTCTGAGAAAAGCTTGTGCAGCATTTATTTGCACTGAGAACAGAGCACATGATAAAGCTCATGTAATGAGATTCTCAGATCATATGAAAGATAATTTGAAAACCGCTTTAATAAAATTCTAATGCAGTACAGATAGCTGCCGATAATATCTGAATATGAAGCAAAGTTGGTTTATGAAACTGGGTTCAGCTGGAACACACTGCTGTTACTCACACTTTGGTTGAACATATCCGTTTCATGCCGCAGTGTGGTGTACTGACGCAGAAGCTGCTGTATCGTCTCTACCCGCTCCAACTCCAACCTCTCCAACTCCTTCAGAGTGCAAACACAGACAATCACTGATCTAGGATCAGTCTATATTGCTATTAGCTGATGGCTCTGACAAAAATCTAATTCATTTTCTTCATGCATGGTGAAATTCATTATTCATAATCATGTATAAAACCTTTCAAGACAGACTTACCGTGAGCACAGAGATTAAGCAATGATATATGATACAGAAGCCACAATATTTCATTTCATCTTTAGGATGTTGCATTACATTTCTAAATTCCTGGTAAAGAACTACACTACGCATAATCATTAAGAGAGATCCACCAATCGGAGAAGCTGAGGTTAGCAGCAACCCATAAACTTTCTCCATATTTACATTTTAGTACTGTACAAATCAGAATATTTTCAGTAAATCAAAAAAATATATAGTTTTATACTTATAATAAATTGCTATCAGTCAGTAGTTTTATATTTATCATTTTATTATGGCATATGCAGTGCTTCATGGAATGTGTAGTTCATTGCCTAATCAAATAATTAAATGTTTTTATTTTATTTTATTTATTTATTTTTTATTTATCTAAATTTAAATAAAAATCTGTGATGAATCATTTCAAAGCTGGTTGGTTTAATTCATGCTTACAACCCTTTTTTAAAGAATTCAGATTCTATAAAGAAAATAAAGTGGGGAAATATAGAGCTTGGAATTATAGTTTTATTTATTACTATTATTAATAACAGTACATGAAATAATTTATTGAACATTAGTGTGTTTTTCCGATATTGCTGTTGCTGCTATTTAGTAAAAGCAATAAGCAATTCAAATTTGAGCATTACAGTTTTACCACAATTAAAAGATGAATAACAAAAACAACAATAAAAGGTATCTTATGGATAATAAAATGATAAATGAGCCTCATAAAGAAGAATCATTAAGAATATTCAGAAATCATAATAACTTCATATGCATGAAGTGTCATTTTGCACAAGGAAACTAGAGTAATAAAATAATAGAAACAATTACCAGGCTTGTGGTGACCATCTCCTCAAACCACTTTGACTGAGCCTGATTGTAAAGGTCCACACAACGCATCAGATCATCACCTATTCAGATAAAACACAGAGAGAGTCATTATAATCATAGATGCAGTTACAAAAAAATTTTATAGAAAAAAAATGTAGTGTGGTTCATGCTTACAACAAGTGGGGAAAAAACTGCCAAAGTAACAAGACAAAACTTGGATTTCTGGAGCATTTCAAACTAATAAACATATGCAAAATATATGACAAAATACATATAAAAAATCTTTCAAAATCCACAAGAACTCATGAGGTTAAATTAAATTAATTTGAGCTATTCTTTCCAAAGTATGCAAGTGTACACTGCATAATTCATGCAATCAGATGATCATTCAATATGGTTTTTAATTTAAACAGATTTTTTTCCCCGAATCAAGCTTTTCTTGATAGTGAAACAAGACTTTGCTTCTCAACTGAATAAATTTTGTTTTAATGATATTTGGATATTTTCAAAGATACCGATTTACTTTATTTTTTATTATTTAATGTTTTCTTATTTTATAAGTGCTTGACTTTACCAACAGGGTTCAGTTTTAACTCATTTATTAGTATTTGTATCCCCTTCTGTAACACAATAATCACAGGTATCATTTAAACTCAAGCTGTTTACCAGGAAAAGCTGTTCCCAAACAGAACTACTGGGTTTTACAATTACATGCATAATTAAAGGTAAACCGAGGCAAAAGGAGACAGACATGTGAGATAGAAAGAATATCGACATCTTGGAAGAAAAAAAAAAACCTAGATCGCTCCATCTATATGTAAATGAGCTCCAGGCTTTAAAGACATTTGCATTAGTGATTTCAGCCATCATGATTACTGAAGGAAAATGGCATTTGAGCTGTGCTTAAAGGGGTCATATGATGCGATTTAAAATTGTCCTTTCTCTTTGGAGTGTTACAAGCTCTTGGTGCATAAAGAAGATCCGCAAGTCCGCCGGCCACTCCTTCGTCGAATCCACCGGTCGCGCCATTCTCAAGCCCGCCGGCCGTTCCTCACTCAAGCTCACCACCACTCACTCTATAAACTGTATGCCACTCACTCAAGCCTGCCCGCTGCTGCTCACTCAAGCCCGCCGTGTGTGACGCTGTGTTTCGTTGTGAAAGCGAAACTACTTTGTTTGGCCTTCCAAAAGAGGACACGACTAGAAATCAGTGGTTAAGTTGTATTTACAACACTGTTCCAGAACACTTCAACCCAAATATTCAGATGTGTGCATTTCCTGGCAGAGTAGACTACAATGCCCGCTGTTCTGACTCACAGACTGTAAGTAAGTCTTTTATATTTAAAGAATTTGCCACAAATGCGAGTTTTGAGCAGAGTAGCGCATGTTGTGTCATTTCTCTGATCACAAATGCAGACATGGTTTTATGTTTACGCGGCGTGATGCAACGCAACGCGTAAAAAGACAGTATAAGTCATTATAATCCGTAATTATGTCCCCACTGGATGCAACAAATGCCTTGTTAATAATGGGTTTTACTGGTTTTGTCTCGTCGCTCCGGCCGGACAGGGCATCACAGTATAGTAAGGTGGCGTAACATTTCCTTCACACGTTTGAGGTATTCGGCCAATCACAATGCACTGGATAGCTGGCCAATCACAGCACACCTCGCTTTTCAGACCGTTGAGCTTTGTAAAAATCAACGCGTTTCAGAAAGGCGGGGCATAGAGGAGAAACAATAATGTACAGTATGTGGAAAATAATGTTTTTTTTTTACCTTAAACCACATTAAACACATTTCATTACACCAAATACACAAAATAATGTTCTTTTTAGCAACATCATATGACCCCTAATGTTTGGCCGTTGATTTATAGTGGGAACTGCGACTTGCTCGTTTGAGTTTGAGAAAGAGAGACACAGATAACATCATACAGGGCTTTTCTACTGAGCTCAGCTGCAGAGGAAAACACTGTAAAGCTCTTGGAAGTGGCACAATTAAAAACAATCTCCTGCAGTCAAGCAATAGAAAATATCTCTGCAAACAAAGAAAATCAAAGCTGATAATCTAAAACACCATTTGACACTGATATCTTACAGCATAATTATCACGTGGCTTATTGTAGCAGGAGTGATTCTAATTAATAACTATGTGTTCAATAATATAAACGAGTTTTGTGGCTGGATGCCAACGTGTTGCTTTGCATATGAATTGCTAATGTGTTCTGGGTGGTTATTGGGATGTTGCTTACTGGTTGAAATTAAAAAAAAAATCTATAATATTCTGGTCTTTAGCAAGTTCCTCATTCAGTGTAAGTCTAAGGCAAGGTTTTGCAGACCCCTAAATATAATCATCTCCTTTCGAGAGACACCCATCCTAAAATCTAAAGGCAATTATACATTTTCTTGTATAAAGCCCCTTTTATACAGTGTGAGACAATATACAAATTCCATCATACTTTAGTTTGGGGACCAATTCTTATGGGGTTGGATTAATGCCGAGTTCACAGTGCACGGTTTTAGCCCGATTTTTCACTCGCCGACAAATGTCCGAAATCGGAGGCAAATCGGTGCTCGTTCACGGGAGTGACAATCACGCAGTGTGAATTACCAAAGTAGTTGGTATGCTAAATATCTGGAGCTGTCGGCGATTCACAATCACGCTGTGTGCAATGATTTCTAACTGAAAACTACATCGGTGATGACCTACAGCCAATGAGAGACCAAGATACAGGGCAGAGGGAAGTCCGGGAAGGAGTTATAGACCAGAATATCAGTATTTTAATAGATATATGAACAATTATATAATATAGAAACAAGCACAAATATTTGCTTGACCAGCCACAACATCAGCATAACAGTTACTGCAAAATTATTTACCTCCAACTCTCTTTGCAGAACACCTAATCCCTGTTCCCTGCATCTCCCTCCTGGATAATCGGTTTTTCTTTTTCTCGTTGTAGCTGGAAATCAGCTCACAGACAATTTGCGGGCTATATACATATATATATATATTTTTTTTTTATATAATTCCAGTCTCACTCGAGAACTCCGGTCTGACGCACGCGGGTTCTCGCGTTATTTCCTTATCACTTCTCGCGTGTGTTTTGTTGTGAAATGTAGTTTGCGGACCAGATAGAGCTGTCTTCCTATTGTGAAGTCATGCAATGTGAAACCCCCTGTCGCCGATCCATCGTGCAATGTGAACACAGTTAATATGTGCTTTATAAGTACTAATAAACAATAATAAATAACAACAACAATAACAAAGCTAATAAGCAAATAGTCAATAGTGAGAATTGGTCCCTAAACTAAAGTGTTACCACTAATTCACACAAGTGTGATATTACAACATGTTGTTTGCAAAATAAAATGACTGCCTTGAGTGTATACTGTAACTGTATTGGACCTAAACTTTATTACCCGCTATTTATTTTTATACATTTTAAAAACTCCAAGGAGCAAGATAAGAGTGACAAGGGTGGCAAATTGCATTGAAAGCTATAACATATTTATAAATATAAACAATTCTTTAATGTGAATTTTTTTCTCTCCTTACTGTTAAATTATTTGGTCTTTATTTCTTACTCTGCTGGGAAGAAAATGAAATAATAATAATATAAATTTGGCAAATTTGTCATTTTTTTGTGTTAACATTTAAGAAATATATAAACGTTAATTAATCTGACATGCCTGAAAACTCATTTTTTGTATGTATGTATCAATCAATCAATCAATAATATTTCTCAAAGCAGCCACTTGTGGATTGCAAGCCACTTGTCACCCATTGTATTGTCTGCCAGAGAGAGAGAGAAAAAAAATCTAAATAAGATTACATATTTAATTTGTTTATCTGCATGTCAAGTGACCATTAATTGGCATTAAAAACATGTTATATAGTGGTACTTCCTGTTACTTTGAAGTGAGTTAATTGTTATGCACATCACATTAATGTTGCAGTTTTCTGAAATTGAATAGTGAAGCAGGAACTTGTCTCACAGTGCTGTTTAGTCTAATCCACTCAGTGTTGTGGCTGTGCGTGAGTCAGTCATGGTCATTTGGTTCTCTGTGCTGATGGAGTCAGTCTATAAGCACTGAATAAGACACCATTAGGGTCCTCAATAATGCACCAGTATCTCAGGCCAACAGGTTGAAGGTGGAGTGAATTCTCCCCCGTGACACGTCCTACCATGTGAACCTCGGGGCTGCCAGGTCTTCCTGCATTAGGGATGTGTGAGTGTCCAGCTCAGGACAAGTCCGGCATTGATAGTAGGCGTTCGGAGCAATAAGAGGCTTGGCATGCTGATCATCAGCTCCCACAAGGCCCATTTTCCCACTGCAAAAATAGATTACTCCATGCCTTTCCCAACTCTGTCTGGAACCAATATGGCCTGGCTCCTCTTAAACACAGACTCCTGGGATTGAGCCAAAGTCCTCTTCCATCCCCTGCACTGTTCTCTCCCATCCTGTTTGTCATGCCTCTCTCCCCTTGCTCAAAAACACAGTCTCATCTTCACAGTCTCTGCACGCTACAACAATGACGCCCCACGCAAGATTTCACCTCAAAGAAAGCTTCTTACTCAACACAAAAAGGATAGACCCCAGATTACGGAGGGTTCGTTTCATTTGTAATCCATCCTGAGTGGAAGAGAATGGCTGGAAGTTTTTAAAACGAGAGACTACGGAGGAAGTCAATGGAGCAGCCAGGAGTTTGTCTGCCAGTGCAGTCTGTTACAGTGTTATGACAGCTGGCAAACTGTGACTTGAGGATTCTCATAGTTGGAGTATAATTGCACACAGCTTCTTTATCCTACAAAGCCTACTGTATCATATTTGATACGCAAATTTCGGCCTCTCTTTGTCAACCTGATCAAAACTGTGAGTCTTTTTAATGAAGTAAACATGAGAATAACTTTATATTGTTATTAATATTTCAAGATGAACAATTGATGAGAAACATTTATTTGTACATCTCTCATTTATCAATTCATTGCATTATATGATTAAAAAGACAGAAAAACAATAAAAACTTTGATCGTAAAACTAAGCATTTAAATATCACCTTACTGTACATATGATTGTCCGATACAGTGGCAACTGAAATTTATATGCATTTTATGTAAGTAGTCAGTTATACTTACATAAAGATCTCATTGATTTATATTATAAATTCAACTTTTGGAACATATCAATATCAGCATTTACACCAATTTGCATATTTTGCTCTGTTTGGGCATCTGAATAAAATAAATGTATTTTTTCATCCTCGTGTATGAGCTCCACATGTATTATACTATATGAGCCATAAAAGCCTGATCTGTCATCTATCAAATATGCTACAAACCATAAAACACATACACAAACTAGTGGGGCTAAAGGAAGAGTGAACATAATGAATATTCTGTCAAAACATACTCTCATGTCATTTCAAACCCATACGACTTCCGCAGAAAACAAAAGTAGATGTTTAGCAGAATGACCAAGCTCCTCTTTTACATTAAATTAAATTTTTTTGCAACTACAGGTTGTCAGGCTCCAAATGTGCTATATTTGAAGTCCTCTGAAGCCATACAATTGCTTTGTGTGAGGGCCAGACTGAAATTTAAGTCATTATTCCTTGAAACCTTTCCCATCCACTGTAGTTCTCAGATATGTTCCTTTAATAAATCGTATATAGAGCCAAAATATCACCCCTGCAAACTTGAACTAACATTGTTACTCCTCTTAATTTCAAAACACAATGGGTTTAGTAACATCTTGGATGAAAGGAAAGTGTCCTCAGGTTTAGTGTAGTAAGACCATACTAGCTCAGGCTTAATGGACTGCTTTGTACTGATGCTCTGACCTGCTTGTGTGGATTTCCGTCTGGCTTTTTTAATATCCTCTTCTGTTTTGTTGCTCAATTTGATCTCAAGCTGCTGTGTTTTCACCTCAAGATCCTTCTGTCTGTCTGCTAGAGCCTTCCGTGCCTGCAAAACACAACAAAAACAAGCAATGTAAAGACTGCTCTTTAGATTAAATAGGGTACAAAATATACATAATTTTTTAGGTGCCTAACCTTCAGAAAACAATGTTGACCATCAACTTCAAAAGGTCAAACCAAAACTTGAGAGATTTATTTCATTTTATTTTCTATATGATTTGCATTTTTTTCAAACCCTAAATTGACAGTTTAAAACCCAGATGTGTGAATTTGTAATTTTCTATTTTCTACCAAGTAAAAGCTGGAGCAACTACTGTTGTTAATAGATGTTCCCACTATGCTGTATACAATCACATAAAGCAATGAATCATATGAGCTTCACTGTCTGCAATCCCATTGATAAATGCTGCATTGCCAGACAGTTAAACTGTGCTCAACTTCGATGCATTGCAGTGTTTCCCCTGCCATTATTTTAGGGGGGCGGCCCCCTTGCAGGTCAAGTTAATTTTATTTAAATATATTTTCTCTATAGCGCCAGATCACAAAAGAAGTCATTTAAAGTTACCTTTCCGATAGAACGGGTCTATACCTTGTTCTTTTATTAAACAAACTAAATAGCTTTATGTTATTTATCTTATTTACACGAGGGCATGTAATTTCGGTCTCTACGTTATGGTCACGCTCTCTGTATCATGCACAGCGGAGTTACGCCCCGACGCGCGCGCACACACAAGTCACCCCAGCTCTTCGGCTCTCTGTCTCCTCCTTGGGCTCCTCTTCCACCGGCTCCGTCTCCATCAGTCAGACCCCTGATACCTCCAGTGTCACCTTCATGGTTCCTCCCTCCAGCAACTCTACCATGGAGTGATAGTGGAGCGTCTGGAATTCGCTACTTAAGGGGGGGGCTCTGTCATGATCTCTAGTTGGAGTGCCCGTGAGCTTCACTAGAGGGCACCCCATCCCGGACTTTACCACTCCATCAAAAAATTCATTTCCCATAATCCTTTGCCCGGACTCATCAACACTCACTGTTAGAACCCGTGTCTCATTTACCCTGTCTGCTCACCCTATATAAGTCTGGTTTAGGTTGTCATTCTTTGCAAAGTCTTGTAAGTGTTACACTGCATCTGAGCGTTTCTCCTGTTTATATGTATCTTGGTTTTTGGACTCTTTGCCTGTGTTCTCTGCCTTGTTTAGTCGGACTGATTGCCTGTGTGTTGACCCTTGCCTGCTGTCTGATTCGATTCTGGATTTTACTAATAAACACTGCATTTGGATCCTCACTCAGTCTCTGAGCGGTCCGTAACAGCTACAAAAACACGTAGAAACCTTTGAAGCTCCCCTCAGCGATCACAAATATGATGAAGATCTGGTCAGTCACACTGGCGCTCCTAAATATTTTTTCATAGTCGCACGCAGTAGTTTTCAGTCGCAAATTCGACTGATATGGTCGCACTGTAGAGCCCTGCAAAGATATATGTGGATAATAGCTACTTTGAACAAAACCCACTTTTATCTTATTGACAAAGTATGTGAATTAGAATCAGAATCAGAAGAGCTTTATTACCAAGTATGTTTACACACACAAGGAATTTGACTTGACGACAGGAGCTTCCAGTGTAGAAGAAAGTACAAACATAGTGCAGACATACATGATAGTGTAGACATACATAGGAATAACACAGTAGGGATGTAATATAAAACTAATATAATAAAAAAAAAAAAAATGTAATTGTTTAGATAAATGTACAGATATGTTTATTAGTGTGCAGATAGATATGTTATTTACAAAGTGTGCAGTTTAATATAAATATACTATGTTAGTTGTATAATTTTGAAAGCTTAATTGTTTAGACTGAGTATAGCCTGTGGGAAAAAAACTGTTCTTGTGCCTTGCTGTTCTGGTGGTCAGTGCTCTGTAGCGCCGACCAGAAGGCAACAGTTCGAAGAGAGAGTGGGCTGGGTGTGAGGGGTCCAAGGTGATTTTTTTAGCCCTTTTCCTCACTCTGGAGATGTAAAGATCTTGGAGGCTGGGCAGAGGGGCACCAATAATCCTCTCAGCAGTCCTGACTGTCCGTTGTAGTCTCTTGATGTCTGATTTGGTTGCTGAACCAAACCAGACAGTTATGGATGAACACAGGACAGACTCAATGATAGCAGAGTAGAACTGTTTAAGCAGCTCCTGTGGCAGGTTGAATTTCCTCAGCTGGCGAAGGAAGTACAACCTCTGCTGGGCCTTTTTTGCAATGGAGTCTATGTGAGTGTCCCACTTCAGGTCCTGAGAGATTGTGGTGCCCAGGAACCTGAATGACTCCACTGCAGTCACAGTGCTGTCCATGATGGTGAGTGGGGGGAGTGCAGGGGGTTTTCTCCTGAAGTCCATGATCATCTCCACAGTTTTGAGCGTGTTAAGCTCCAGGTTGTTAAGACTGCACCAGACAGCCAGCTCTTTTCATGAATTAGTGGTCATGATACAGGAATTTCTAACTTCAATACCTTGAAAAATATAAATTTCAAAGTACCAGTGAACCGGAAGTTGCAACTGACTTCAGTGATGTATTTCCAAGTGAAACGGAATTTTGAATAAAGGGCGGGGTTTTATTGTGGTGCACCTCCTCTCCACCTCTTGCTCATAGCAGATTCCCAGTTGGATAGTGGTTAAGAATATCTGCTTGTTACGTCTGACATCATGCTTCACCGCTTATGGGTCCTAACGCTCTGCCAGAAGCCCCCCAAAAAACAACAAACTGTGCATATACACACTCACGATGTCATGTAATACTGAAAAATTATAACCCTACCCTTTATCTCCATACTGAAATCCCAGATAGCCTGACAGTGATTCAGCTAAAATATAAGTGTCTGAGACAGTAGGCGCGTTTCCATTACAGATTTGCGCAAAACTTTGGCGATATTTTCTGAATGTCGATAAAAAAGTATTGCGAAATGACGGCGTTTCCATTAACCAATGTTATGCGGCTAAAACATAACATTTTGCCTCTCGCGATAAGTCATGGCAACGGATTTTGGTGGGATTTTGGCTATATTTATTCAAAGGAGGCTTATGCGTGTATCTTTACAGAAGCAGCACAGAGGGCCGCTTTAGAAACGTGCGTGGCACGGCTGGAATAAAGCACAGACTGTATAAAAACATAAACACGAGCATTGAGTGGCCGTAATCAGCTTCAGTGACCGTATCAGAGCCACACTCGCACCGCAGACGTGTGCAGTGTAAATTGTCTAAGTATTAATAGTAGGGAGGGAAAGCCCCTTACTGGAGCGCGGCCACTTATGAAGTGTTTCTTGGAGGTTATAGTGCGTTGAAGAATGATCATATGACTTTTTACATAGGCCATGTGACCTGTAAATGCGAAAAAGCCGTTTCCATTGCAGTTTTGCGAATTAATCCTTTTTCGCATTGCCTGAAAAACCACCTCATGCGAGCGTAAAAACTTTTTTGCGATATATGGCCGTTTTTGCGAAATTGACGCGTTTCCATTAGGCGTATTTTCAATTCGCAATTTCAATTTGCGCAATTTGAAGGGTAATGGAAACGCGCCTACTGTGAGCACGAGGACTGTAGTGTGCACAGCAAATTTTTTAATGCTTAGCTTAAATATGTAATATTAATTAAATAATGATCATAAATGGCTGCTGAAATAGTATTCTCAAGTGAAATGAGGAGAGGCTTGGACCTGGAAACAGCAATCCTTACGTCATGACTTAACAAGAGGTTTCTCCCCAAGCTGTCAAACTGACGTCATCAGAGCAAGAACGCCATTCCAGAGCGGAAGCCAATTTTCAGTTTTTGATTAAAGATTACGACGGCAGACAATTTTTTTCCCCAGTGTATTGACTTGCACGGTTTAATTGTTCACCACAAGACTAGTAATGTGCACTAAAAAGTAAGTAGGGTCATTTTTGATTTCATGACAACTAATCATTTTCAATACCATTGGAAAAACTAACACATACTACTGTATACTGCCATATAGATATTTAAAAAAAAAAAAAATTGTACATCCATTTTTTCAAGGCAATCATTAGTTCAAGATTATTATTAAGCTTTTAAATTAGTTTAATCCAAGTCTTCTAAAAAGACACATTCGCTTTATACAATTAACAGATTTTAATATAGGCTTTTATTTACATACATATAAAAATGTATCAATTACCATTACAAAAACTTAATCTTAAACATTTGCTCATTCTGCGCATTTGTGTCTTTAAAATAGGGTAACTTTGTTGCAAAAGCTTACAGCACAAGGAAGCTTGATTTCAAATTTGATTTCATTCTTAATTGAATTTGCAAACAAATTACACATTCATGAATACATTTATAAAACAAATTACCTCAATTGTGTTGCAGTATCCAAAATATGACAACACTGAACTTTTATAAGCAGTGATTTAAGAGCCATATACAGTATGTTAGGCCTATTTATTTAGATAAATGGAACATCAGATGGCTTTGACCCTAATGTCTGTACAATGTAGTGATGCAGTTAGGCAAACTAGGATATTTATACCAATCAGACAAATATCCCATTCCAAAACATTTCTAGCATAAACTTACATTGTAAAGAAATTATGTTCCATCTTTGATTGTTGAAAGACTTTCTGGTGCATTTGACTTACAGCCAATAAAATTTCCAGTAGGATTTTCATCGATCAGGCTTGGATCTATTCTGAATGGTTGATAACTTTTGACAAAGTTTAATCCATGAGAAAAGTGAAATCATTTCTACTTTAAAAGCACGGAGAGATCGCGATTGCACACCGTCTGCGCACAAGCAATATCGGAGCGAGAGAACAAGCAGTTCATTTGTAAAAATTAGGCCTATTTGAGAGCTCGCATCCAGTTTTCTGCCATTACATTGACTGTGTTTTCATGTTACAATAAAGCGCTCGCCACATTTGCGCGGGAATGATTAAAATTATGCGAAATACCTGCAATCCCGCGCGGACATTCAGACTCTGTAATTGTCAGGAGGCGGATGCGTGTCAAACTCACTGTCGGAGAGGAGAGAGAAAACACAGCGGCTTTTCCCGGTTCAGATATCAGGGCTGTTATTGGTCCATTTATGGTCGGATATCTTTATTGGCTACTGAAGTGCCGTCAAATGTTTGAATATCAATTCAAATTGTGGGCGTACTAAGTAACGAACTATGATTTAAATGTAACGAAGTAGATTATTTTGCTTAATTTGTACTTAAGTACAAGTAAAAGTACAGCTTTAAAATATACTCAAAAAAGTACAAGTACCCGAAAAAACTACTTAATTACAGTAACGTAAGTAGTTGTAATTCGTTACCTCCACCACTGGTTATCACTGACCAGATATGCAAATTTCATATGCCTGGGCTTTAGATGCTCATTGGCTTGTCTCCACCTATCAGCTGCGAACCCGCCTTGCAAGCGTCGCTATAAGCTGTGTCTCATTTAGAAGGCTGCGTCCTCCGGAGGTCGCATTCGAAGGCTGCATACGTCATCGAGGCTGTCTCATTTCAGAAAAGCAAGTAGGACACTCCGAATGCGACCTTCTTTCACAAGAATTCGGAGGATGCATGAGGTGTATCCTTCGCTGCTACAGATAACCCACAATTCTTTGCGTCGCCGTGAACAACCGTTGTTAATTTGAAAAATGCCGGCGCCGGCAGATGTAACGTACACACAAGTGCAGATGTGGTGTTTACAACTTACCTTAGTTCGCCTCGGTAAATACAGATAAACTTTGTTTTAAATATCTTCCTCCTTTTTTCTCTAATAGATGTCTGCTGTACGTACGCTGCAGTTCCTCAACATTGAACAAAATAAAACAAGTAAAAGCATTTTTTTTTTAAATTACTTTCCAAATTTAGAAATAATTTTCCTTCATTTAAGTAACGTTAGTGTGAGAGCGCAACCATGCTCTAAATGTTCATTATAATCTGATACGTTTCTTACAATTTGGATTTTTTGTATCTAAAGCATCAACACATATACAGGCAGTGATCAGCAAACTAGGATGTTTTACAGTTATGACGTCAATAAATTAGTCTTCATCAGCACAGAAACTATGCTCCACTTACTATATATAATCCATTACGGTTTATTTGTAATTAAGTAAATTTACGTTTCGCCGGATTGCCCTTCATTCACGTCTTCGGTTTACCCGCGCTCATAACATTAGCACAGAATCAGTTGACCAAAAGAACCAGTTCGGTTCAGACGTGCTGTGCCAGTCATAGTAGCCTACGCAATCTGTTCGGTAGCGTCACGCTGAATCGCGCATGCGCAGTATCATCAGCTCATCGGTTCTCAAATCGGAGATGTCCGAAAGAAACAGTTCTCGGTTCAGTGTACTGGTGATCCGCAAACCGATGCAACCGGTTCTTGACTCGAACGAGGACCGCTCCAGCAGTGGGCTTGTATGTTCGTTATCCGGCTGCTCTGCTCCTGTTCATCTTCAGTTCTCTCTTCACAGCAGTTCAGTCAGTGTACTGTTTGAGTAAATGAATTACTCCGGGATATTGGTTCATTTCGACACAGAGGGAGTGTCAGCCATGTTAAAAAAGTGAATAACTTAAGGAATTTGTGGATTAATGCTACTTGGAGACGCGAACCGTTTCAAATGATTCAGTCCGATTTGGTGAACTGGTTCAACCGGTTCATTAAGAAGAACCGGTTAAATCGAACGATTCGTTCGCGAACCGGACATCACTACGGCGGGATTGAATATCGTTCCCATAATGGAGAAATGTCTCCGTGATGTCTCGTGAAAACTCGAGAGGGAACGTCTCCTGTTTACTATCATAACCTCGGTTCCCTGAGAGCGGAACGAGACATCACGGAGGTCGCCGTGTTTGCTGCTCGACCAGCTAAGCGGCGTTCAGTATCAAATTCTGACGTAATTGTCGCGTGCACCGCCTTTTATACTGCCTATCGAGCGTGTCAGTATTTGAATGTGATTTGCATACTTCGTGACAATTGGCCAGTCATTTGGACTGGCGTGAGCCAATAGGACTTCAGGGAAGGTTAGCTTCAGGGAAGGTCGATAGCTTTAGCTCTACACTTACGTGGCCTTTTATTTCATTAATATTATATGCAAGTACATTTTTTTATATAGTTCTAAGATTTAAGTACAATGAAGCACACTTATTTTTCACAAGAGTTTAAACAAAACATTCACTAAGTTTGTACCTTCTCCACAGCAGCATAACGGCTGACCAGCTGCTTCCTCAGGTCAGCGATGTGGTGGTCGTATTTCTTCATGTCTTTTTTAAAGTTGTCTCCTCTGAAGGTCAGTAAAGGCTTCTCGACTTCACTCTGGAGCTGGAGACAAAATCTTCTGCATCAGTTACACAGCTCCATGGCATATCTGGGCATGAACACTGAACAACATCTGAAATGAACTTGTGGGGTGTGTGGGTTCTCTGAGACGACTCTTACTGCTTTTCAGTGCATACATATTTGGATCGAGTTTTTGCTTTAGTAATGGTGATGTTCTTTAAAAGCAAGGCTTTTTTGTTTTGCTGTCTCCGTTAATCATACGTGATCTGAGGGAATAAAACTGCAGAATCACCTCCATCTTTCTGCAATTGATCACCCACACTAGCGCTAAATGGAGCACGCTAGTGTGAACACGGGAAAGCACAGCGGTGGAAATAGACAAATCACAGCAGACTGAAGAAAGCTGTGTCGCTCATATACAGGCAGCTAATAACATCTCTGAGGGGAAGCTATTCAGTACAGCACAGAAAAGAAATAAAGGCCAGATACTTCATCTTCCCTGACAATGCATGAGCTTGAACCGCCAGTTTCTCAGCTGGATTTTATATCACCTCTATTGAGAAATATCATTACAGAAAACTGAGAACTGCCCACCTTTGAGGAGAACTTGAGATGGACCTCAGCTTCATCAGCTAGACTCTTCTTAAGTTGGGCCCAAGCTTCTCCAAGAGTCCTAAATCAAACCAGAACCCAGGAAGGATGGTTAAAGCTAAAAAATAATGTACTTCTTTAAAGTATAACAAAAGATTAAAAATTATAATGTACGTTAAAATAAAATGTTTAATTTGACATTATTACACAGTGTACTTTTTAAAAGTGCATGTTAAAAAAACAGTCATGAAAGTATCTCTCTTTAAGTACACTAATGTGGCCTTTTATTTCATTAATAACATTATCTACAAGTACATGTTTTTAAATATATACTTTTAAGATTTGCAGTACACCAAAAGTGCATATTCAATACAATTAAGCATGTATAAAGCCTTTTTAATTATGTGTTCATTTATTTTTAAACCCCCAGTCAACATTTTAGTACATTTACATCTTCTCAACTTGATCTTTATATAGCGCAATGCTCAAAAATCTTTTAATTCCAATTTTTTAGTTAGAAAAGCAGCTAACAGGCATCCAGTATACAAACTCCTTTAATACTGCTTAAAAAATCATCTTTGTAACATACCCTTCCTCTTGTGCTGCCATCGGGAACATGGAGAGTTTGGAAAGGTTCTTGGCATATTCCTCTTCGATTTTTATCCTGAAACATCAGGCATTCATCAAGAAAAGAAAGAGATAAAAAAGAGGCATCATCTCATATAGTACTACATGTACACCATGCCAATAAACTTACAAGTAAGACATGATTGTTTTTTTGTTTTCTTGGTAATACCCTGTGTTTTTTAATATAGCTGTCTTTCAGCATCTATTACTGTATGTTGGTGCTTTCCAGTGGTGGACGAAGTATACAAATCGTACTCAAGTACTGTACTGTAAAAGTACAGATCCATATAAAAAAATATTACTCCAAAGTAAAAGTACTCAGTTTTCAAATTTACTCGAGTGAAAGTACAAAAGTACTTGATTTTTTATGTACTTAAGTAAAAAGTACAGATAGATGAATGTTTATTTTGCGGTTTTATATAGGCTATACTTTTATAATTTAATTTTATATTAGCATATATTGTTTTATAATCCTACTGCTCAAAATACCTGGGATTTTCCCAAAATAACCAATAAGGAAATAATGAATATAATAAGGAAAATATAATTCGATTTTCATAATGATTTTTTTTCTTTTCAAACCTTGTCTGTGTAAAAACACCCCTGGCCAAATGCCCCCAGAGGGCATCACTTCCCACTTTGACAAACAATATAAAAACAGACGTCACATAGGGCTAAATGCATAGCATTTTAGTAAAACTGCTAACGCTACAGCAGCGGGGAAGATGAATGTGCATGAGTTATTTTATTTAATAATCTGTGTTATTTAAATTTTTTTTACCAAAAACATAGAGACTCTGATGTTAATGTGTCTGCATTCAAGCATTTCAGTGGGCTTAAACAGATCACCCTCTACAGCAGATTTAGCTCACAAACAACTGACAGCTTTGACCTAAATATGATTTTCAGTTACAATAATTAATCCTAAAATTCGACATTAGTAACTTACTTTTAACAGCATCAGTCGCCCGCACGCGCTCACAAGATCTCCCGGTTCTTACTCGTGAATTCAGTTCACTGGAGAGTCGCACTAAATGGATCATTTGAGTCAGTGAGTTGTCGACCAGAGAACAGCTGCAATCGGATCATTCCAATTCATGAATGAATCGTTTGGTGCGATTTGCGAAACGATTTAACAGGCTCATTGAAAAGAATCAGTTCGTTCTTGAATCAGACACCGCTTCTGTCTGTCGGAGCACGTGATATATTATAAGGAGTAACGATACGTTTTATGAAATGTAGTGAAGTAAAAAGTATGATCTTATGCTTTGGAATGTAGTGAATACAAGTAAAAGTTACTCAAAATAAAACTACTCCAGTAAAGTACAGATACTTGAAAAAAAATAACAAATTACTAGTGGTGCAACAGATCACAAAACTCACGGATCGGCTCATTTTTCAGATCAGCAAAAAAAAATAGTGAAAGCTTACTTTAAGTACTTCTATACCACAGCAAACTACTAGTTCAAATTACTTGAATGTGTAAACTAGCAAGACAAAACATGTGCAAATGATAAACTTGAACTTTTTGATGGTTAAATTTAACAGTTAATCTGCGAACAACGTGCGTGCCAAACCATGCAGCCTGATCTGCACGGATCACGAATCATATACGATCTGTTGCACCCCTACAAATTATAAACGCAAATGCAAATCTAAAAAACTAAATAACAAATCAAAAAACACAACAATACATCAGAAAACATTATAACAAGTCAGAAAACACAATGACAAATGCGAAAACAAAATAACAATTCAGAAAGCACAACAAAAAACCTCAGAAAACATTATAACAAGTCAGAAAACACAATGACAAATGCGAAAACAAAATAACAATTCAGAAAGCACAACAAAAAACCTCAGAAAACATTATAACAAGTCAGAAAACACAACGACAAATCAGACAAACCGGAAAAGGTAGGTATAGTTTGAGACAGCGCCATTGGTTTGGGATTACTCACCGCTGACTGGACGAGACATCTGTCAGTCAACGTATACAACGTATACATATATATATATATGTTCTTCGGATATACATATATATATATACACACGTACACTGCCGTTCAAAAGTTTGGGATCAGTAAAATTTTTTTGTTTTTTAAAGAAGTTCTTATGCTCATCAAGCCTGCATTTATTTGATCAAAAATACAGAAAAAAAACTGTAATTTTGTGAAATAGCCTATTATTGCAATTTAACAAAACAGTTTTCTATTTTAATATACTTAAAAATATAATTTATTCCTGTGAAGCAAAGCTGAATATTCAGCATCATTATTCCAGATTTTAGTGTCACATGATCCTTCAGAAATCATTAATATGCTGATTTATAATCAATGTTGGAAACAGTTGTTGCTTAATATTTTTTGGGACCTGTGATATTTTTTCAGGATTCTTTTGATAAATAAAAAGTTTAAAAGAACAGTATTTATTCAAAATAAAAATTTGTGTTGTGTTAAATATACACAACTATTCCAAAAAAAAAAAAAAAAAAGGTTTGGGGTCAGTAAATTTCTTTTCTTGGTTTTTTTTTTTTTTAAAGAAACTTTTAGAATACTTTTATTCAGCAAGGATGTGTT
>NW_015505184.1:552733-564678 GCF_001515645.1 Sinocyclocheilus grahami
ATATATATATATATATAATAGGCCTGTGTGTGTGTTCCTTTTTTTTCTATGAAAAACCACGATTGTCCCTTATTTTCTACTACAACCGAACTGCTCCAGAGTTAGTTTTCAATCGAGCCGAGACCACCTCGTTCAGGCAATCTCGGACTATTGTTTTGGCGTGGATCCGGGCGCGATTACCGTGTTCACATATGCCCAAACGAACCGAGCTAAGGGGGGAAACGTGCCAGGTTCCGAAACAATGAGCCAGGTGTGAAAGCACCCTTATCACCATATTAGCATCCGATACCATCACTGAACATTTTTTAATGTTTATCTGTTCCTGTGATTCTTATCCATTCCTATCCTTTCAGATGGAATCCGAAAGATTGGTTTGATCAATCCCTGTGAGTTTAGTTTGATTCTGACATTGAGTCTGACAAAATCCTTCACAAATGCTTGCCCTAATATGTAAAAAAAAACAAAAAAAAAACACATTTTGATATAAATAGTTAAAAATCTAAAGTATTTGATACAAGATACAAGTTTACATGAGCAGCAAAATTGCATAACATATTTAGGCTTGTTTTTAGAACATTTCTAATTATTTTTTTCCTAATCCATTGACAAATAATTAGGGGTTCAAGCACGCAGTGCTGAAACCCTATTGTAATTGTAAGGATTTTTATTATTATTATTATTATTAGGGGTTCAAGCATGCAGTGCTGAAACCCTATTGTAATTGTAAGGATTTTTATTATTATTATTATTATTAGGGGTTCAAGCATGCAGTGCTGAAACCCTATTGTAATTGTAAGGATTTTTATTATTATTAGGGGTTCAAGCATGAAGTGCTGAAACCCTATTGTAATTGTTAGGATTTTTTTTTTTTTATTATTATTATTATTCTCCCGTAAAACTGATCGTGCACACCAAACCGTAAGGCCTAGAGACTTGAAACTTGGCCAAATGATAGAGCTCAATTTGGGGAGAACCTATCAAAGTCTCAGCCCAATCGGCCAATAGGTGGCACTACAGCGCAAAAAACTAAAATTTCAGACATTTTTGGCCCTAACTCGTGCACCTATTGTCGTAGACTCAAAAATTTTACATCGTTGCGATCCTTGGGTCAGCCCGAACAAGCTGACCCAAGGTTTTAAAATTGACCTATATCCCAAACTTACTGTTGCGAACTAGTCCTAGGTTTTTCACCTGATCGGAACCAAACCACTGCAAAAATATTCGGTGGACATTGAATATCAATAATTATCAAAAAAAAGTTTACATTCCGATTGTTGCGCGAAACCGTTCCCCAAAAAGCGTCTATGCTAACGTTAGCCAAATGTTATTTTAGCTATAACTCTTGAACGGAATGAGATATCTTCACCAAACTCGGTACACATATGTATGAGCTCAATCTTTGGTCAAATAAAAAAAATTGCGCAGCTCTGCCACTTGGGGGCGCTATAAGACAGAAAAAACATAAATTCAGCTATAACTAGGCAGCTATAACTAGGCAACTAAAGGTCTGTAAGAATTTTGAAAGAAATTGGAAATTACGATTTTCAAGTGCGTAAATGATTGTATATTGCGCGATTTTTCACACATCAACACAATATGCATATCATTTGATAGATCTTCTCATATCGAGTAACTTTGCCTCTAGAACCATTGCTGTCAATCAAATCGTTCATTAAATATTCTCTATTAAATTAAATACCTACTTTTGCGAACTAGTCCTAGGTTATTTGCTCAATCTCGATCAAACCACTGCAGCACAATTCTCTGGACTCTCTAGATCAATAATTATCAAAAAAATGTTGAATTTTGTCCTTCACTTACTTTTTAACGGTGTCATTTAGAGAAGGGGCGTGGCCAAAAATACCCAAATGCGCTATAACAGTAAACAAAGTATCCAAAAACACAATATTTCAATTATAACAGAATTAAACTGTACACAAAACGTTCATATATTCACACATACATTAATTCTTGATATCATAAGATAGATCTCCTCATGCTGAACAACTTTGCCTCTGGGACCAATGTTGTCAATAAAACTGTTAATTAAATATTCAAGATTATTTAAAAAAGCTACTTTTGCGAACTAGTCCAAGGTTTTTCGCCCGATCAGAACCAAACCAGTGCAGCAATACTCTATGGACAGTGTTTATGAATAATTATCAAAAAAAAGTTGACCTTTCGGTCGCAAAGGGATGCCGAAATGTATGAAAAAGGCGGGGACAATTTTACTAAAATGGAGAAAACTCTTGAATGGAATGAGATATCTTCACCAAACTCGGTACACATGTGTATGAGCTCAATATTTGGTGAAATAAAAAAATTGCGCAGCTCTACCACTTGGTGGCGCTATAAAATGGAAAAAACATAAGAACGAATATAACTTTGCAACCGTTTGTCCGATTGACTTGAAAATTGGTATGCAGTGTGTTTGTCCAGTGTGCCATAAGTGTCTGAGAGCATTTGCGTATATAAAAAAACATGGCCGCCATTGGCCAAAGACATTTAAGCACCTATAACACAAGGTTAACGGAGGTCGATCGGGACGAAACTCAGTGGGCATGTTCGACTTATGGCCCTAAAGGTCTGTAAGAATTTTGAAAGAAATCGGCCACAAGTTGGCGCTAACGACATTTTTTTGGCTCTGTAATCACGTGGTGTTTCAGTCATCCCCACAATATGCATATCATTTGATAGATCTCCACATAACGAGCAACTTTGCCTCAAGAACCATTGCTGTCAATCAAATCGTTCATTAATTATTCACAAATATGTTGAAAACCTACTTTTGCGAACTAGTCCTAGGTTTTTCGCTCAATCTCGATCAAACCACTGCAGTAATATTCTCTGGACTCTCTAGATCAATAATTATTAAAAAAAAGTTATTTTGTTCTTTGGTTACCTTTAACAGGGTCATTTAGAAAAGGGCGTGGTCAAATATACCCCAAAACCCATAAAGCCTAAACAAAAACTCCAAACTTTACGAAACTTGATGAAAACATGTGACAGAAGACACTTAACAAGCATGCAAAGTTTCATGGAGATCTGACCATAGGTGGCGCTTTAACAGTCATAACTGTTAAAAATCATCATATTTCTTTGGTAAATTACCTGCTTTTGCCCAAAATGCTATTTTTAATCATAGATTTAAGTGGTTACAGCCATGTTAACAATCTTTTTCCTTATGTGCTTAAATGCCTTAACTGCTTGAACCCCGGTAATCGCTGCTTGCAGCTATATTTGTTTTTCTTATTGCATACGTCTCTTCTTGTTTCTGGCATAAAGTTGAAAATAAATCTTGGGGTAAGAAAAAGTAAACTTACAGGCATTTATTCACATGTAAACATTGATCAAGCTAGGAAGTTGTATACAAGTCAGGGGCATTCCAATCACTTCAGTCGGTGTAAGATGACAATGTACCATTTCTACAAAAAATTCAGCAAGATTTTTGTAACACTATTCTACAAAACAAAGAATGTGCATCTGGGGTGTTTTTGCTTTTGTAATGAATTTATGAAGGTTCTGTAACCAGAATCATTACACTGTATATGCTATCATTGTTGTAGAATACTATGATATTTTGTACATGGAACTTATATCATTTTATTGAAAATGGAAACCACAATCCATTAATTTCAACAAATTTACCATTAATACAGATGCTGCATCTATGCATTCAACATGTTTTCTCAATGACACAGCCTTAGCACAGAAAAATTCCCACTCGTTAAGTTTTCCACTTGTAATTACAACTTTGTGGTGACGTTCATGTGCATTCAATTTGTAACTACAATCTTTCTGACATGATTTGAATGCACCAATAAAGCACATAAGCTCAAATGTGCATGTGTGATGTGAAAACAACCTCATTGATTCTTATGCATGACATAAGCACATTTGAACTTACATTTACCATTTTTGATGTGCTCTATGTATGTGCGTTGATAAATTTTTGTATGTGGATAAAAGCTTATATTAAATCTGTTCATCATATCAAGCGATTATATTTCTCCAGAAGACTTGGATTTGATCACTCAATTCAAATGGAATATTTTTAAGATCTCTTTATGAACTTTTTGAAGCTTGAAAATGTTGATTGCATAGACTTTCAATAGATGGACAAAAGATTAGAGAATATTAAAAATATAATAATTTGCATTTCGAAGATGAATGAAAGACTTTGGAACAACATGATGACAGAATTTTCATTTTGGGGCAAACTATTCATTTAAGAGCCTAAACGGATAATAATAATAATAATCAGTTTTCTTAATGTTGTTAGTGTAAGAAGAAAAGGTGTGTTCATATCACTTTACACTTTTTTTTTTTTTTTTATATTTGTGAGTTTATCAGTTAAGAATATTTAGATATTTTAACTGGAAAAAACTGATGATGAAGAAAAATAGTTTTCAGTGTGAAAAATAAAACATAACACTCAAAGGCAACAGAGAGTGAGGTGTTATGTAAGAATCATGTCATTATGAGAGAGAGACTTGCCCACCTTTCTCTGATGAACTCTGCCATCTCTTTCTGCATCTGCTTCCCCTTCAGCTGTTTCTGCAGCAGCACCTCGAACCCTGACACCGTGGCCCCCTGAGGGTCCCTCTTATCGGCCTGCAGAGGACAGAGAGACATTACACACACGCGGTGTCATGCATGCTACCACTTCATCAGCACCAGACTGTCAACAACACGTTAGCACGATCAGATGTGTGTGAGAGAGGCCACATGTGTGCATGAGTCACAGCGTGGGTTTGCATGAATCGGAGCGTGTGGGAGATGTACATCCTTGCGGGTGTAACTGTGAGTGTGCATTTCAGTGAAGGGTGTGTATAGGGAATGACTAATGTAATGTGAGGGCTCCTGATGCAGTGTATGGATGCAACATGTTAATGAAATATGCTTTTCCGTGTGTGTGTGTATGGAGGTTTAAGAGTCTGCTGTTGTGACGGCCACTGACGTGCCATCCCACACATGACAGAAGTGTCCTAACCTTTTCACGCTTGGCTTGAGAAACAGCCAGGAAGAATCTTCCCAACAAAATACTCCTGTTTATATGTGCATGCATCATAAAAGTGAAAATTTGCTGATAATGTACTCACACTCAGGCCATCAAAGATTAAGATGAGTTTGTTTCTGGATTGAATGGATTGAAGTTAAAAACGTCTTGATGATGGATCACAAGGCATTAATTGATGAACTGGAGTGGTGTGGATTGTTTGTGGATTATTGTGATGTTTTTATCAGCTGTTTGGACTCTCATTCTGATGGCACCCGTTCACTGCAGGAGATCCACTGGTGAGCAAGTAATGTGATGCTAAATTTCTCTACATCTGCTCCTAAGAAGAAGCAAAGTACATCTTGGATTGCCTGAGGGTCAGCACATTTTCACTTTTGGGTGAATTATTTCACTAAAATTTAAATAAATTTTAGTTAAAGTAATAACAAATAAAAACTATGAAAAACATTTTTGTTACTTGAAAGAAAGGTTAACTGAAACAAAATGAAATATAAAAAAACTTAGACTTTATTTTTAGCTGGTTTCCAAGATAACCTTTCTCATTTTTATTTAGTTTAATTTGATGTACTGAAAACTAAAACTGAAATAAAATTTTAAATATAAAACATTTTTAAAAAATCATCATAATGACAAAAACACAACAAAACTAATAAAGCATTAATTACATTTAAAATGAATAATATAAAAATAATAACTAGTTCAAAATATTCATAAAAAACAGTAATAGTATTTCAATGATACTAAACTAACACTGTAGATTCTGCTAGTGAATGCACACTGACTGCCTCAGATTAACTGTAAATGTCCTTCTGGATCTCATTTTCACATTCTTTGTCTCATCCTAAAGTCTTTGTCTCATCTGTCTGTGAGTGGGGCTCAAATTAAATTTTTCTTAAACCTGTCAGTGGTGATGATTTGAGGAAATATACCGGTCATAAATCTTAAATAGTCATATGTTGCTGAGCAGTTGTTCTGGTGGTTGTTTATTAGCCCAGGCTATTAGGCTCAGGTCCCTCCATCATTGCAAGTTTGTGGGATTGTTTTTTTCATGTTTTATCGTCCGGCACTTGAAAAGTCTGATTACTTTGAAAAACACAAGTACATCTCTCCTCAAAATCTCTAATGTATCTCATTCAGCAAGTATAAGCACCAACAAAGTGATGCTAGTTATCTTGCACAATTTCTAGTCTCAATTAAATTTTTCTTGTGTGAAGATGTTTTGATATTAAAAAGAGCACATTTCTCCTTGACATCTCAATCTTATGAGTATAAACAATATAGTGATGCTAGTTTTGATCATATCAACAGCTTAATGCTAACAGCATCATGTTAGTCACAATGTAAACAAATATTTAATTAATAATCTACAAGAAATAAAATCAAAATAAATAAATCTAAATTGTGCTAGGTTTATCCTTAAAATAATAAAATAAAATAAAAAACAGGGTAAGAAAAAACAGAATATATTACTCAAATTCATCTTGTTTAGCCTATATGTAACAAAACAAAAAAATATGAAAAATATATAAAATCTGATTAAGTAAATGATTCATAGCCTTGCTGTGAAATGTCATCTGTCATAAACATGTCAAAACAAAAACAAAGAAATATGTCTGCATACTGTAATAAAAAAAATAAAACATTTCGGTCTTCCTTGGGTTGAAACGTAAATAAAACATTTTGGGAGCTTTAATTTCAACGTGTGGGCAAATGATTTTGGTTTCTTTAGTAGACGTCTGTATCTCTTTACCTCACATCACTTCTGTCTGTCAGTCATCATATGAGATTGCCGTTTTTACATTGCTATTTAAACCATGCATGTTGCTATTTCCAAGCCAATTGTCCAGTTTTATTCACTATCCTAAGTTTGTCAAAGTTTTTCACAATGAGCTGTTTTCTGTCCTTCTAATGATATTAGATGGGCCCATTTCGATACTACTCCTTGTAGTATAGTATCAGTACTCAGCCACTGCGGTCCACCAGGTATGAGGGTCCTCTTTCTCTCTCTCTCTCTCTCTCTCTCTGTCTCTCACCCAGAAATAGTCGCAGTAGCTCCATTCATTGGGCTTGAGAAGCTGCTGCTCCAGCGCAGACGCGGGCACAGGGAAGGTGACGCAGTTGATCTGAGGTGAGATAAAACCGAGTAAGGTCAGTTCACAGTGTGTGTGTGTGCGTGAACGCTGTTTTGTCAGATTGGTTTTATTTTCAGAGGAGTGAGACAGAGATGGCTTGTGTTAGTCTCAGAGGGGAGACAAATGAAAGGTCACGATGTAAAAGACAAAGACTGGTCATATTGACTGTGACCTATAACAGCCTGAGGATGGATATGGTGATGGAGGAACAGAGAGAGAGAGAGAGAGAGGGTATGTTTAGAATGGCAAACTATTTTTAAAAGCCTACTATTTAAAAAAAATAATAATAATAATAAAGATAATATGCACTATGTTTAGTGTGCATAGTATGCAAGTTTTCTCCATACAGGTACATTTAACAGCACACTGCAAAAAATACTGTAAATGTACATGTGAAGAATGAATGCTCATTAATGCAATCTACAGTTTTACACATTCTTTTAAAACCGTAAGCACATACCCTTGTAAAAAAAAAAGTACAATTTAGCATACTTATAAAGAGTACTTACTACAGAAATAATATACTTTAAAATAATACGCTTAAGTGTGAACTAAATGTAATATTTTCAGACACTTAACAGCATGTTAACTGCAATTAAGTAAAAAGTATTACAGTTTAAATGCATATTAATTGAAATTAGCGGAGTGCATTTTAATTTCATAATTGCTTCTGTTGTCTTTGCAATGTGGTTAAAGTGTACTGTCAAATGCCTGAGCATAAGATATTCTCCATTAATGTTAACCAATAATAAAAAAAATCACTTAAGGTTCAGGAATCTCTCTGATTGGTGGATCTCACATTGTGTCATGGCGGGTTGTCATACACACAAAATGCCTCATTAGGGTGGCTAGTTAATGGAGTTTCATTCGTTCCCAAAATCAGCCAATAGTCTTGAAAAATACAAGCATTGAATCAGACTTGTTGCTATGACATTGACCTTAGTTCATTTCCTAAGTTTGTTATTCTGAGATGTTTCATCATTAAATAAAAAGACTGTACAGATAAAACGTATATGTTTGGGCAGTTTTCATTATCAGTAGCTCATATTAGGCAATCTTATTGAGTTTTATATGGCGGTTTCACACACACACTCACACTTATTCATGCTCAAATACACCACTGTAAACAAATTGGTCTTAACCTCTTGTAAGCGAGATATTTTGCAAAATTATGTTAATGATTAAGATAGTTCATTAACATCTATTTAACATGTTAATGTCATTCATTTTTCTCAAAATCAGTTGGGGCGGAACAATTTTATTGTATTTTTTAAATATTTTTTATTAATTTAATCAAGTAACTGCTGAACTTTCAAGAAATCCACCTTAAGCATAAAGTCCCAGGGTTGTAACCATACAGAAACTGGAGGACCACCACCATAGGGATTAATTTTTTTTGCATGTATTAATATGTGGTTGCAGCCTTACTTATTGTTCACACTATAATTACTGTTACAGTAAACATGGAATTAATATAGAAATTATTTCAATACATAAAGTAAATTATGATAGTATCACTCAGCTTGTTTGTGCCTTATAAATGGCATATTGTAATTGAAATTGTGTATACACTTTTACATTATTACTACAAACATGCTTTGTGCATTGATCATTCACCTTGTTGTATTTAAAATATGTTAGAGCTGAACATTAAATGTCATTGCAAAAATAGCTAATAGCAGCCTAAGTTTGCAAATATCATTGCACAAATATGCAGATTATTATTTTTTTTATTATTATCAATATTGTTGTGCAAACAAAAAAGAATATAAAATGCATTAATACAAAAAAGCATTTTATTTATTTAAAAATAATAATTTATATATTTATATAAAGTAAATTTATAGTTAATTAGTTAGCAAGTTATATTATAAATTAATTAGCAAGTCTTTAGCAATTATTTAGTAGCGTATTTAGCAATTAATTTGATCAAGTGACAGTAAAAAAAATTTACATTATAAAAAATATACGTGTGTGTGTATGTATATGTATGTGTGTGTATATATATATATATATATATATATATATATATATACATACACACACACACTGTATATGCGTGTGTGTATTCTAATTTTGATTACATGCCAAGAAAATTGTGGCGAGGGGGGCGTGGTTCAGCAAAGTCTGCAGCGGGAGAGAGGGGCGGGAGATGAGTGGTGAGTAAGTAATCAAGTGCAAAATGATGAACACCTGTGTCTAATTGCAGTAATTGGCCTGGAGAGACCAGTTAAAAGGCTGACTGGAGAACGTGGAGGGAGAAACGGAGACTCGTGGGCATCGCTCGGCCAGGGAGAGAAAACCTGAGGAACTGAATTTGTGCCACTGGCAGTGTGTGAACGCACTGGAAGAGCTACTTTTGTTAGAGTTTTGAGTTATTAAATAAACATCCACGAATCTTCAAACTCCAACCTTGTTCACTTCCTTCCTTACTACGAACCTTGTTACAAAAATGTGTTGAGAACTACCAGGGCAATCCATGATGAATTATGACCGTTCTATCTCATCTCACCAAAGCACCTCTGAATGTTAACTCCTCGACTCCATCAGCATTATTTACATCTACATAATTTGCACAAATGGACAAGACGGCATAATGCAAATTGTACAAACCTGACCACAAAGACACACACAAAAAACACAATTACGATCAAGACATTGGATAGATGACCCTTGCATGTGCACAGTGATAAGACCCTATCCACTCACCCTAGATGCTTCCTAATCTGATGGCGTTTGAGCTGATTTACTCATTCGTGCCTCGTCACTTTGTTCATTTCATGCCTGGAAGATCGCTCTTGATTGTCGTGGCCGCTAGACTTTCCCTTACACATCTATCATTCCTGTTGTTTATCCTTCACTCTCATCCTCCACAAAATGAGCCCATTCATCAGATTCAGGCCCATCTTCTCTCCTTATAACTCCTCAGCGAGGTGATCCACCCTTATCAGGAGCTTATTAAACCCTATGTCCATGCTGAAATACATCTCCCTCCACATCCTTAAAAATCCAGCTCCCTCTGCGCTAATGTAAGGTCAGTTCACATCCACCAAAACTGTAACTTGAATCACCATTTGGTACACCGCAGTGGTTTTGCATCAGGGAGGGCTAATACTCTTGATAGTGCAGTAAACTGGTTTGGTTGAGGGCGCAGTTATTTCAAACATGGGCTTTGAGTGAAATCTCACACTAATCAAACATCAACTCTACTTGTGGGGCTCCAGGGGGGGCAGACATCTACACACCGGGTGCATTTGTAACCGGTGTAGTCTGCGTTTTTTTTTTTTTTTTTTTATGCATTAATCAGACGGACATCAGATGACGGTTCGACTCTTCTTGAATATGAAAGAAGTTGGCCAAACCTCTACACATGTTGTAGGCATACACAAAGTGCCCATTACACCTTGAATAACTCAGACCTTTCGCTTAAAAAGAACATGAGAGAATACATGAAATAACACTGTATCATTAAAGTGCTGAAATGGCGTTTGGTCTCGTACTGTATCGCGTACCTTGTCAGTGTCGTGTGCTTTGCTTGGCTATTTGTTGGGATAACCAGGAAAGTGTGTCCAGCTGAATTCAATTTGAGTTTTGTTAAACGAATTCAGAAGAAGCTTAGTTTACCGCGGAAGCGGTCGTGTGAAGAGTGTAAAGACCATCGTGTGAAGAGTGTAAAGACCATCGACTCTACCGTGCGACTCCACCGGGCAGGGACACAGGCAAAGGACATAAGTATCGCTTTTTATCTCTCCTCTTTCCACTTCTGTTTCAGTTTTTTATAATCTATTTCTTACTATGTGTCAGTAAGTTGTTGTTATTTTAGCATGTGTGTAATGTGCAATACAATACACAGACCTAAACATGAATAACAGGTGATCCAGACTCCATACCAAGTCAGGTCTCAAGTTGAACCATTGACTCAATTAGTCTACATACAGGTCGAATTACCCAACCAAACCTGGTAGTATAGTGATTGTTGGAGTCACTGTGAACCACAGGATCATGTGAATTGTTAGAAACAGGAGCAGTAGGTGAAGAGGCACTGGCTACATTGTCAAAGTCGACAACAGATAAATCATCACGTGCCTCAGAAACCGTTTGAGTAGAATGGGATGAGACCCAAGCAGCAACAGGGTCATCATCACATACAGCTACATGAGAAATGACAGACAGAGACTCTGCATGTAACAATTCATCAGTGTGGATTAAGCCAGATCACAAACACACTGAGAAGGTGTGGAAGATGGACCATTACCAACACTTTCATTGACAGCAAAATCAAACTCAGATGTGGGCAAAGGGAGAAAGTTAACTGGCAACAAGAGATTCCGATGTACTACTTTCTCTCGACCAGATGTGTCACGGATCTTATAAAATAGGGCTGGGTATCGTTCAAAATTTTTCGATATCGATACCGATACCTTGACTTCGATACCAGTTCCTGAACGATACTTTTTTCGATACCAATTTTATGAAATCAATTTTAACAAGATTACATTATCTAAAAAAAAAACTTTGGTTTTATTTTTCAGCTTGTTGATGTTTATACAAACTCAAAGACTCATCTCCTGAGCCACTGCACAAAGGAACAAAATGTAACCAACACAATAAATCAGTGCAAAGTAGTTTTAATAAAGCTCAAATAGTCTTCAGTTTACACATCTGTTAGGCTATATTTAAACTAGTTAAGTGTTCGTTTTAAAATACATAGCTCAGACAGAATCATGATTTCTATTTATTTTCCACTGATTTACTGATGAGCATTAGCAGCTTCCAGCGCTGTCTGCCTGTGT
>NW_015505184.1:564688-565070 GCF_001515645.1 Sinocyclocheilus grahami
AAGTGCGTGTGAATACCTGCGTCTATGCGTCTCTCAGCAGCGTTCAGCAGCAGCGTCTACTAATAGCAAATCTTTAAGTTAAACTCCTTCATGAACCTCGCTACTGAGAAATGTCATGTAGCTTTTCAGCTGCGAAACTATTTTACTGATAAATTTGCGGTGCAGCTCTGACAAGAAGTTTCTGTTCGCGTCTCCGCATGTCTGCACTGTTTGTGTGTCTGTGAGAGAGACTGGGAGAAAGAAAGCGTGATTTCCGTAGCATACATAAAAAAGGTGGAAGACATGGAAATAGTTTGTCATTTTTTACCCATTTGTTTGTTACATTTATTTGCTCAATGTCTTGAGCAATGCGTAAATCCGGCCCTGTTAGACGGCAATCGGA
>NW_015505184.1:565167-588158 GCF_001515645.1 Sinocyclocheilus grahami
AACCCATTAGGTATCGAAATTTGGTACCGAACGACAAGACATTTTTCGATACTCGATGGTATCGAGGCAATCGATACCATCGAGTATCGAAAAATGTCTTGTCGTTCGGTACCAAATTTCGATACCTAATGGGTTTGGTCGGTGCCTAAAAAGTATCGAACTCGATACCCAGCCCTACTTATAAATGTGCAAAGATGGGTTGGAAGAAACAATGGAGTACATGGTGGGCTACCATTTATCGGCAAGCTTCCGTTTACCTCTACAGCCTTTGTTAGCAACGAGAATGTGATCACCAACTGACAAAGGTAAACCCTTGACTCTCTTATTGTACTGATCAGACTGATGTTTTTGTTCTGTAGTAGAGTTCTTTTGAGCCAGCAGCATAGCAGACTGCAGATCTCTGACAAGGGATTGAACGTAGTCATTGGAATCACATATGGACTCATCACGAAGGACACTTTGAAACACAAGGTCAACAGCTAATCTTGGTACCCTCCCGAACATCAGGTAAAAAGGGGCAAACCCAGTTGTTTCATGGGCGGTGCAGTTATACACGAATGTCATTGTTTGCACTAACTGTGGCCACTTTTGTTTTGATCTAGGAGGAAGGGATCATAGCATGTTGCCCAGTGTTCTGTTGAACCTTTCAGTTCCTCCATTTCCCATTGGATGGTACGGGGAAGTTTGTGACTTGTCTACACCGGCAAGATCAAGAAGTTCTGCTATCAGCTCGCTCTCAAAACTGGCACCCGGGTCCGAATGGAGACGCTGAGGAAAGCCATAGATGCAGAAGAATCCATCCCATAGTTTCTTAGCAACACTCTTAGCAGACTGGTTTCGACAAGGAAAAGCGTGTGCTAGCTTGGTGAAATAATCCGTGATTACCAAGACATCCACAGATTTATTGTGCCTATCCTCAGCAGCCCAGAAATCAATGCATACAAGCTCCATTGGGGTAGTGGTCTTGATGCTCTCCAAGGGTGCTCTTGCCGCTGGCTCTGGAGTTTTACTTAGGACACAACGGGTACAAGTCTTGACGTAATCACGCACATCACATTCCATCCCAGGCCAATAGAACCTCTGATGAGCTAAGGACAGGGTACGTGGCTGACCTTGGTCATGAACACCAGAAAGAGCTTGCTGTTTCAAGGAATCAGGCAGCACAAACTGAAACTTCTTATGCTTCGTGATTGGATCTTTTAACGGCTCTGTAGAGAATGTCATTAAGCAAAAACAGTTTGTCCCACTGCTTCAACAATCTCAAAACATGCAAATCCTCATTCGTATGCTCACGCCTGGAAGGTCTGCGCTTTCTGCTGACATAAAAGGCCACCCTTGAAATAACTGAATCATTGTGCTGCTGACTCTGCAATTCAGACAATGAAAAGGCATGGGTTACATCTTGACAGTCGGGAATCAATGAACTCAAGTGATCAGCCAGGGATGTCACTCTGGATACAGCTCCTGCATCACAAGATGACAAGATAGATGACCATCCTCAGCAGTCATGGAAATATCCCTCTCAGAGCTTTGGTTAAGTTCAGTGTCAAGTGTCTGAGGCTGTAATGGCATGTAAGACGGATAGTTTTTTATGCACAGAATCATCATTCACACTGTGTACGGGCTCCAGCAGTTCAGAGTAAGGTTTGGAGAGAAGACGCTGACTCACTGGCTTGACAAATGGGACACTACTGAATGCATCCGCCACCACATTCAACCTTCCAGGGACGTACTTGATTTTAAAATTGTACGGGGCAAGCTTTGAAACCCAGCGCTGCTCACATGCATCTAACTTAGGTTTGGTCATGATATACGTGAGCGGTTTGTTATCAGTCCATACAGTGAACTCTTGGCCTTTTAGCCAGTGACTGAACTTGTCACATATGGACTACTTGAGAGCCAAGAACTCCAGTCTGTGCGCAGGGTAATTGGCTTGGCTGCAGCTCAGAGACTTGCTGGCGAAGGCTATAGGACGTGCCTTATCCTCACCAGTGGGAACTTGAGAAAGCACTGCACCTAGGCCATCCAACGACGGGTCAGTGCAGAGAATAAAGGGGCGCTCAAAGTCAGGGTGAGCAAGCACGACACTCTGGACAAGGGCTCTTTTCAACTCCTCAAAGGCGACATCACAGGCAGGAGTCCAGTCTTGGGGAGACAACTCTCAGAAAGTGCCAGCTTTATTACGACTGCTTGTGCCTCTCGCCAAATGTTTTTGTCCAGCCGTCAAATTGAACAGTGGCTTTGTGATTTGTGAACATCCAGGAATGAAGCTTTGGTAGTACAGAACCATGACCTGAAACTATCTTATTTTCTTTGGCGAAGGTGTAAAGCCATCCTCTTTCATGAGATCTTTCTTCTGAAAGGCAGAAATGACTGCTACCTTGTCTTCATCCACAGAAACTCCAGAACTGCTGATCACATGGCCCAGAAACTTGGAGCGCCTGAGAAAGTGACAGTGACACTTTTTTGGAGCCAACTTCAGATTACTAGCTCTCAATCTAGAAAACACCACTTCCAAGCGTTTCAAGGCCTCCTGTTCAGAACAGGCAAAAACCAGCAAATCATCAAGATAGCAAAGGCGGCTGGAAAAGTTCAGATCTCCAAAAATGCTGAGCATCATGCGCATAAAGGATGCCGGACTGTTACACAGGCCCTGGGGAAAGCGGTTGTATTCATACAATTCCATGGGTGTTGTGAACGCTGTGTAATGCCGATCAGACACATGGAGTGGGATGTTGTAAAATCCTGATGTTAAGTCCATAGAGCTGAAAAGAAGATTGCCACCAAGAGCAGCCAAGCAATCTGCCTGATGTGGCAATGAGCATCCTTGATTGTCTTCGTGTTAAGCCAGCGAAAATCAGTACAGACTCTCATAGATCCATCCTTTTTCCAAACCATTACCAAAGGAGATGCATATTCGCTGATGGATTTACTAATAATGCATTTCTCTTCCATTTCAGAAAGAACCTCGCTCAACTTTTGATAGTGGGCGGGAGGTATTCGGCGATAAGGCAGGCGGAACGGGCGCTCATCACACAGATGAATTCTGTGTACGAAGTCTTTCGCCTCTCCACAATCAAGTCTGTCTCTGGAAAAAACATCGTGATAGGACACTATAAGACTCGCCAACTCCTCCTTCCATAACTTGGAGACTTCACACCCATCGATATCAATGTCCTCCAAACCATACTCGCGCAGCAGCCGCACAGGGTCAACTGATAGAATGGGCTTGGGGAGAGCAGAATCAGTGACATCATGAGGTTTGCACACACTTTGCGTGAGAGAAACATCTTCCACCACCAAACAAGGGGACACATCTGCCAGCTTGGTGTTACACCGAAGAGTTGTTGGAGACTGGGTAGGAATCAGAATCTTCATCGGTACCCATCGGTCACCCCACATAGGAGACACAACACGTCCAACAAGAACATGACTGGGTGCTGAACGTGTAGTAGTGGGTTCAACAATGACGGTGCTACCTGGGGAAATATGAGTGTTGGCAGGTAATTTTCCCCACACAAGGTGCTCATTCCTGGGAAGTAAAGTGACTGCTTGACAAAGCTTCACTGAGTCAAGTTTTTAAGGTTGAGGGGAACCAGAACAACGGGAAACACACCTCAAAAGCTTGAGAAACTGTTCACATTCTGGGTTGCTGTTTTGACAGGAAATGAGCTCCCAGTACTTCTTTTCGGCTTTCATCTTCTGAAGCACACATTTGATGATGTTACTGCCAATAATGAACTCGTCCTTCTGTCCAGGTACTAGTAACTTTACTAGTACCTGGACAGAAGTACGATGAACTTAAATCCATAGACTTCGACTTCCAGGTCATACGTGCACTTAGGCTGAATAGTAAGACCACCACAGCCAACGAGCACCACGTTACCAGGAATCACTGAGGGTTGAGGGAGAACTTCATTGGCATGCAACTTGGATTCACCTTCCGTACTCAGGGTACAAGCCATACTGCCTGAATCAAGCAAACCCTTCAGTACGGACTGGTCGCCAACAGTCACAAGAGCATAGAACAGATCACTAGCTCCCTCAATTTTCTGAGATCCCACATATAGCACTGTTTTGTCGGGTGGCAACAACTTGCAACTATTTACAAAAATTTCTTGTGGGTCTGACTCATCATTTAGGGGAAGTTCACCACCGCCCATGCTTACCCCCTCCACACATGGGCTAGTTAGTTTAACTGGGTGGTAGGAGAAAGCGGTTCAAGGCCTGCCGCCTCAGGGCAATTACTCTTAAAGTGTCCAGGTTTGAGGCAGTTACGACAAAGCTGATGGCGCATGCAGTGAGTATACGTAGTGTGCTCTGTAGACCGACACACTCTACATGTTGAACTCACACTTGACTTGGGATCTGAAGTTTTGACAGTTCTACCAGGATGAGACGAGGACAGTGCATAGCGATAAAACTTTATCCATCATGCCAACCAACTGCTGCATACTAGCATTCGGATTAAAAGGAGACGCGTTGGGGTTGAGCTGACCCATTTGAGCATTGTGACTGACCTGATGAGAGTTCGGGCTGTTTGGGAGAATTGGGTACAGGATCATCACTGACCATCACAGTGTTCTGATGGCAAGCGGACACAGGTAAGTAGCATGTAGTTCTAGCAGAAGCTCTTTTCAGGTTCCTGCCGTGACAATCCAGCCGCACTTGAACCTCGGCAGCACTCCACTGTTCAGCAGGCTTGAACTGAAAATACAAAGCAAGGACCAGCTCGTCAGTGAACAACGGCTCTGTGTAGTTAATGCTGCTCAATGTGTAAGCCCGCACGTGATGCAGATTTACCACTGATTACAGAACCGGCTTTACTGATAAGATGTCCATTAAATATCGCATGCGATTCATCGTGCAGCCCTACTCTTGAACCTCGGCAGCACACTGTTCAGCAGGCTTGAACTGAAAAGACAAAGCAAGGCCAGGATCTGGACAGTGAGAGACAAACATCATTACAGCTTCAGCTGCAGGGTCTTCAACGCACTTATTGCGCCTACGCAAACACTCATCAGCCACATCAATTGCCTTATTCAATCGTATCCAATAGTCCATTGAGCTCTCATCGGTCTTAGGAAGCGTGTTGTAAAAGTCAGCCATAGGCATGTTCGAATACATCAACTCACTGAAGTTTCGTTTCAGAATATCAAACACTGTACTAGGGAGCACTGTAGCGGTCGGCCCTGGGAAACTGCGCAAGGACACTTTGACTACATCCCTCACTTTTCCTGCTAATCTGCTCAAAATGACATCAGAGGCTTCAGTGTCATCTGTGCATTTCTTATTGTTCAAATAACTGTACATCAAGTCTTCCCATTCATGCACAGTAAATTAATCACTTTTATCACCCCTAAAGAAAAGTGGAGGTGTAACATCGTGTTGGACAATGACTTAAGAAGACAAAGTTAGAAGCATCAGCACATTCACTTGAATGTTGCACAACTGACTTAGACTGCATTTGGCTCGGCTGTTGTGCTACATTAAGACTGGCTGAAATGCTTTGACCGATTTTCTGTGCCAAATCAGAAATAAGACCCCCTAAAGACTCAGCAGTAATAACATGATCAGCATTTGCATGTGTAAAAGGGGTAGAACAAGCAGCTGGGCTCTATGAAGTAGAGGTCTGCGCGGATTGTTTTTTCAGTCCCCCCCGCTATAAATATGCTACGACATCTGTCATTTAAAATGATAGGCTAAGCAAAATTTAAACAAAACCGAGTTGAACGTCCTTCAAGGACAGCGCAGCCACACTTTGCTCCATCCTTATTCTGCTTTGTCACTCATCGACAACCTGCCTGTTCTGTCTGAGGGCCGTAATTACCCCTCAGTAAATAGTGATCTACATGATCCCGTAGACTACATCCTGCTCTAAGCATTGTTATTCACAGGCTGCGCACAGACCTCGCAAATAAAATGCGTGACTCAGAGAGTGCTGGTTCATGCGTGCAGCACATGCATAACAGTCCTGAGTGCAGGCTGTAAGGTCAATAAGAATAAAGGACAGGTATGTTGTTCTGAAAGGACGTCGGGAACGGGATACTGTTAGACCGCCCGCTCCCGTTCAAATTACACCAGAGTTACCGATCGCGACTGCGTTTTATTTAGGAATTTAATCCCGCGTTGCAAGAAATCTGGTCGGGGAGAGCCGCGGGAATACAGACCTCTACTCTGAAGCCCCAATAGCTGAATCAGACATGTGTACATGGTCAATTTCTGCATTAAAGATTAGAATGCCCTCCCTCTCCCAAAACATTGAGGTGAAACATCAGACATTTTGTCAGTGTGCTGTATTCTAGCCCCACTACCCCTGCCTACTGGGAACATAGCACTGGGCCGTTGCACAGGTCTAAGATTTTCCTGATTATCAGTGTCCTCAAACATGACTCAGCATAAATAGTAAACACAGAAAAATTTAATAATTGCCTCAGTAAATGGAAATAAAAACACATATGCACAACCTAGAATGCAGATAAAATATATACTTCGAAGAAATACACTTAAGACTCTTTCAAAACAGTTCAGAGTTCAATATGAAGGATACGATGGTCGACGGTCACTGAAGCATCCCGCTGTCCTTATCACAAAGTCTCTCTCAATTAATGTGCTTTAACGATGAACGAATGTCTTCCGGAGAAAAAAAGTCGTAGATCATAAAGTCAATGAAACTCTTTACCATCCCTTTAACAAGCAACAGTCTGTCCAGCGATGTCACGCGTCCTCCTTATCCACGAGCACCGGGCCGATGTGAGCGATGGCGGTGAGAAAGACCGGGAGAGGAGATCAGCGAAGCAGGCGAGCCTTCGCGCAACCACAGTGATCTGCGAAGCGCTGATCTGATGATCCGAAATGGTCACGGCACCACGTGTAACCGGTGTAGCCTTTTTATGCATTAATCAGACGGACATCAGATGACGGTTCGACTCTTCTTTAATCTGATAAGACATAAGAGTATGTATATACGGTGTGAATTCACCCTTTTTTGTTTCTCTCCCATGCAGAGACGGTGCAGAAAGGGGACATTTCAGCAATGAAATTCATTTAACAACATTAGTAACAAAGCAGCATACCTGACAAGACATAAGAGTATGCATATACGGTGTGAATTTGCCCTTTTTCGTTTCTGTAAGACGAATGTAAAGTGCAATGTAATTAGCATGTGCTTCCAGTTTACATCGGACAGAAAAGTGACCAAACTTGATGAAAATACAATAATAATAATAATAATCAAATATACATGAAAAATAATGTCTCATATGATTTAGACGACAGATTTAAGTACAAAAGTAATTTAAAAGAAAAAGATGTAATTGGATTAATCAGAGCTCATTAGAAACCCACCTCTCCCATGCAGAGACAGTGCAGAAAGGGAAGAGGAGGTGCAAAGACAGGAAATTAAGAACAACATTGCATTCAGAAATTTAAAGGGGATGGTGCACACACACACACACACACAGAGACAGGCATATCAGCAGTGGTGGAAAGAGTACTGAAAATTTGTACTTAAGTACAAGTACTGTTACATTGCTGAAATACTCAATTACAAGTAAAAGTACTGGTGCCAAAACAGTACTTAAGTAAAAGTACAAAGTACTCCTCTCAAAAACTACTCAGAATACTAGTTACTAGTTACTTTTTAACCGGCGATATTTAATGAATTACCAAAAAATATTCATTCATATCAAAGATATATGTGGATAATAGTTACTTTGAACAAAACCCACTTTTATCTTATTGACAAAGTATGTGAATTAGTGGTCATGATACAGGAATTTCTATCTTCAATACCTTAAATATAAATATCAAAGTACCAGTGAACCGGAAGTTGCAACTGACTTCAGTGATGTATTTCCAAGTGAAACGGAATTTTGAATGAAGGGCGGGGTTTTATTGTGGTGCACCTCCTCTCCACCTCTTGCTCATAGCAGATTCACGGTTGGATAGTGGTTAAGAATATCTGCTTGTTACGTCTGACATCATGCTTCAACGCTTATGGGTCCTAACGCTCTGCCAGAAGCCCCCCAAAAAACAACAAACATATACACATATATGTTTGTGCATATACACACTCACGATGTCATGTAATACTGAAAAATTATAACCCTACCCTTTATCTCCATACTGAAATCCCAGATAGCCTGACAATGATTCAGCTGAAATATAAGTGTCTGAGACACTGTGAGCACAGTGACTGTAGTGTGCACAGCAAATGTTTAAATGCTTAGCTTAAATATGTAATATTAATTCAATAATGATCATAAATGGCTGCTCAGATAGTATTCTCAAGTGAAATGAGGAGAGGCTTGGACCTGGAAACAGCAATCCTTACGTCATGACTTAACAAGAGGATTCTCCCCAAGCTGTCAAACTGACGTCATCAGAGCAAGAACGCCATTCCAGAGCGGAAGCCAACTTTCAGTTTTTGATTAAAGATTACGACGGCAGACAATTTTTTTTCCAGTGTATTGACTTGCACGGTTTAATTGTTCACCACAAGACTAGTAATGTGCACTAAAAAGTAAGTAGGGTCATTTTTGATTTCATGACAACTAATCATTTTCAATACTATTGGCAAAACTAACACATACTACTGTATACTGCCATATAAATATTTTAATATTTAAAAAAAAATTTGTACATCTATTTTTTCAAGGCAATCATTATTTCAAGATTATTATTTCAATCTTTTAAATTGGTTTAATCCAAGTCTTCTAAAAAGACACATTCGTATTCATATGATTAACAGATTTTAATATAGGCTTTTATTTACATACATATAAAAATGTATTAATTACCATTACAAAAATTCTGTGCATTTGTGTCTCTAAAATAGGGTAACTTTGTTGCAAAAGCCTACAGCACAAGGAAGCTTGATTTCAAATTTGATTTCAAACTGAATTGAATTTGCAAAAAAACAAGTACACATTCAGGAATAAAATTATAAAACTGATTACCTCAATTCTGTTGAGGTATCCAAAATATGACAACACTGAACTTTTATAAGCAGTGATTTAAGAGCCATATACAGTATGTTAGGCCTATTTATTTAGATAAATGGAACATCAGATGGCTTTGACCCTAATGTCTGTACAATGTAGTGATGCAGTTAGGCAAACTAGGATATTTATACCAATCAGACAAATATCCCATTCCAAAACATTTCTAGCATAAACTTACATTGTAAAGAAATTAAAGTTCCATCTTTGATTGTTGAAAGACTTTCTGGTGCATTTGACTTACAGCCAATAAAATTTCCAGTAGGATTTTCGTCGATCAGGCGTGGATCTATTCTGAATGGTTGATAACTTTTGACAAAATTTAATCCATGAGCAAAGTGAAATAATTTCTACTTTAAAAGCACGGAGAGATCGCGATTGCACACCGTCTGCGCACAAGCAATATCTGAGTGAGAGGACAGGCAGTTCATTTAGGCCTATTTGACAGCGAAATATATGGCAAGCCAAACAACCCAAATGTGGGACGAAACAGCGCGGTATTAAAGTGTTCGCGCCGCGCTGACCTGGCATAGGCGTGGCTCAATGGACCGAGCTGACCGACTCGACAACGCAGAGAGGACGTGTTTACTAGCGCCACCGAACTGACAGCGCAGCGCTGATCAGTTACAACAGCACAGCGCGAACGTTACTCTTCTTCTTCTTCTGATCAGCGCTGCGTCAGTTCGGTGACGCTAGTAAGCACGTCCTCTCTGCGCTGTCGGGTCGGTCGCGCAGCTCGGTCCATTGAGCCGCGCCTATGCCAGGTCAGCGCGGCGCGAACACTTTAATACCGCGCTGTTTCGTCCCACATTTGGGTTGTTTGGCTTCCCATAAAATACCTGCAATCCCGCGCGGACATTCAGACTCTGTAATTGTCAGGAGGCGGATGCGTGTCAAACTCACTGTCGGAGAGGAGAGAGAGAAAAAGAAGCGGCTTTTCCCGGTTCAGATATCAGGGCTGTTATTGGTCCGTTCACAGTCGGATATCTTTATTGGCTACTGAAGTGCCGTCAAATGTTTGAATATCAATTCAAATTGTGGGCGTACTCAACGAACTATGATTTAAAAGTAACGATGTAGATTATTTTGCTTAATTTGTAATTAAGTACAAGTAAAAGTACAGCTTTAAAAATATTTTTAAAAAAGTACAAGTACCCGAAAAAACTACTTAATTACAGTTAGGTAAGTAGTTGTAATTCGTTACCTCCACCACTGCATATCAGGTACACATTTTAACATTTTTGTGTAATTCTACATAAATGAACTTAATACTTTCTATACCTGTTACACATTTCATATAGATCACTTTTCGTTTTTATATTTCTTATGCAAATAACATTACCAAGCACTCATAGAATTATGGACCAATAATATTGTAGTCAGAATGGCCCAGGGATCCTGGTTTGGCAGGTTAGCTTTGACAATTAGCCCCCTCATGGTACTGTAGATGCTGTGAATCCATCATTATGTGGGCAAAAGGATCTTTCTCCATCTCTAGATGTTTTAATGTATCATAAATATATTAACAGTTGACCGACAATCACAGAAAACAAAGTCAAAAACTGATTCTCCAGCACATAAAACAAGATCTAGACTGCCACTAGACATTATAAAAATGAAAAGATTAACAGTGAATGAGTAATTGATGACTAAAGTTAAATTTTTGGGTGAACTAATGCTTTGAGAGTTAATTTTATGTCTTACATTTAGCAAGTGTTTGACTGATATGAAATCTCCCTAGTAATCACATTGCCTTTAAGTCAGGAGTTTGGAAATAAACTACAACACTGGCAAACCATGTTTTTATATCTCTATGTGTATGTGTGTGTGTGTGTGTGTGTGTGTGTGTGTGTGTGTGTGTGTGTGTGTGTGTGAGTGCTTGTATAGTGAAAGATAAAAAAACGGACGCAGTATTTGTTTGGATAAGCAGAATGCCTGCGCCCAGCGTATGTCTGGCACCGGACCATGAACCCGCTGCCCCACTCTCTATTAATGGCATAATGAACACGGCTGCTGGAAACCAACCATTTCTGCTGAACAGCCGCAAATATCACAGACCTAATGATAGCATACAGCATGCATGAGGGACACAAAATCACCAGGCAAGCAAACAAATATATTTACAAAACTCCAACATACATACATGCATACATATAAACGTACATACAGAGGCCGCAACCACTGCTCAGACTGTAGGGTGCCTGGCCTCTGTTGCTAAGCGACAAATTACTTTTCCTGTAAGGGCATTTTCCCCCATTACAAAACAGTATTTGTACAATACTAATAATGTATGACATAATTTCTAAGTGCAAAACATTTTCGCAAACAAACATTTCGAAAATGTGGCCTCCATATATTTCTAGTTCAAAACATTCAGTTGTTTACAAGCGCTGGCACTACGAGCAGCTGTTGACAGCTAGCTATTATTTGAAGAAACAAATATATTTACAAAACACCAATCCGGTCAGCAGGTTTCACTCCAACATACATACATGCATACATATAAACGTACATACAGAGGCCGCAACCACTGCTCAGACTGTAGGGTGCCTGGCCTCTGTTGCTAAGCGACAAATTACTTTTCCTGTAAGGGCATTTTCCCCCATTACAAAACAGTATTTGTACAATACTAATAATGTATGACATAATTTCTAAGTGCAAAACATTTTCGCAAACAAACATTTCGAAAATGTGGCCTCCATATATTTCTAGTTCAAAACATTCAGTTGTTTACAAGCGCTGGCACTATGACTTGCTGTTGACAGCTAGCTATTATTTGAAGTGCAGTAAATTGCATCAGGACGGAGAGTGAGCATGAATCAGTCAGCCAAAATGACATGCTTTTGGTTCCACATTAGTGATACTCAAAAGATACTCAAGGTGAGGCAAAAGGTAAAAGCTTCTAGACCAGCCTTTCAAACCCCCAACAACCTCACGCTATTGATTCAACATGTCTCCAATTCAGTGGTTGTCATGGAGAATCATTGTGCATTTTCAAGAGAGCTAAAAAAAATACCTTGTAATATAGACAGAAATCCATATATGCATTACACTTTCAGTAATGCGCTTTGTAATATTGATATTTCTAGCCAGATTTAAGCTAAATGATGCATTTCAGCAAGATACAAAACATTGCCATGATTCAGTGATAGTATCAGATATACTACAGTATGTCAGTACTACAGTAAAACTACAGTATTTGTTTATATGCCATAATGCAGCTTGATTGCCATAGACACATATCATGGGATGTAATTGGGGATGTTATGTCATGATATTTTAAAATTGTTTTATTATTATTTATATATTTTTATTGTTTGTATAATGTCTAACTTTTTTAGATTTTATTTTTGTACTGTATAGTTTGTATGTATGTGTATATATATAGTATCAGCTATACTACTAGTATAGCAGTACTATAGTAAAACTGCAGTATATTAATCACAGTATATATAGTATATAATTATAGTATTAATAATATAAGTATATTAATTATAGTATATTTCATGGTATATAAGTGGTTCTGTTATATACTGATATTTAAAAATTGTTTTATTATTATTTATATATTATTATTGTAACGTATACAAATACATAATTATTATACATAAGTATTTTTATGTATACAAATATAAAAATGTATACATATATTGTATATATGTATATATAGTTTTAATGAATAGTATGTATGTATGTGTGTATGTATATACAGTATATACTGTATATAAAACATGCACACACATATATTTGTATAATGTACAATATAATGTATGATTTAATGTAGATATGACATCTAGCTTTCTGCAATTATATATTTAATATAATGGTTAATAAACAAACTGGTTTTCAACATATCTGTGCTGGTTACATGTCTTTTCTTTACAGTATAAAATAATTAATAATTATTAATAATAATTAACACAAATCAATATCTCTTGTCCATTTATTAAATTATTTGCTAAGCAACTTTTTGGGTTTATTTGGCCATAATGACTGCGCTTTTATCCCTTACGCTTCAATAAGTGATCAAACTTCCTTTGTTAGAGGAAATGACACATTTATTAACGCACACTATGTATGAATACTAGAGCAGTCGGTCTATACCTGCCGCTAAATCTGCAGCATACTAAACACGCCTCATGCTGCCTCTCTGTACAAACAGTGACAGGTTGAATGACAGCTTTCTTTTATTCCACCCATTTCGCTCTCGTTCATTTTCCCCTCTTTGTGTGTGTGTTTTTTATTTCAATACCCATTAGTCACTACTATTGCCTTTGTCACCATGGAAACTGGACTAGACATGTCTTCCTCGGTTCTCTAGGCTTCTCTAGTTCCCTCTCCCTGGTGGGCGGTCTCTGATTCTCTCCTCTGACTGACACCTCACCTGCCCTATACGCACACCAGAATATCTGTACATCTCTTGCCATATTCACACTACAGGTTACATAACAGCAAGCCTGCCTTAAATAACCTCTGTGAATGCCTATGTAGTAACTGCATAAAGAGTGGCCAACCATCACCACAGGCACTAGCTAAAACCAAAAGTGCTTTTTTTAATGAGAATTGCCCATCAAAATCATTCCTACTCTCAAAGTGGATGTTCAGGTTTATTCAGAAGCAAAGCATCCTGCGGGAGTTTTGGTGTGAATAAATCTGACCCGCAGTGGCATGCGGCTGCAACATCTGACCTTCTGTGCTTCTGTGCTTTATGAATCATAACAGCGTTTCCAAATGCACTGCAACACAAGTAGTTTCTTGAAAGCTTCCTATGAAGCCAAAAGCCCATCAGTTGTGTGAGCATACAGTTTTTTGCGACATTTCCAGGTGAAGCTGGATCAAAGCAGGGTTCGAATACAGCTGCAAAGCCATGTCACCGCACTCACACAGCATACATAATTTGAAAATAAGTGGCATGGCTGCGACGCTGTACGTGCACGAGATTCCCACTGTCAAGCATCAGCCATGTCACATAACATAGCATCCACACAGCTTGTGATGGCATTCAAAATACTCTCTTCCGTGGTGCGCTTGGACACTGCTCAACAACATTTGGAATAGCAAGCAGTCTCTTGGGAAGTGGGCTAATGTTTTTAAAGGGGTCATATGATGCCATTTCAAATTTTCCTTTCTCTTTGGAGTGTTATAAGCTGTTCGTGCATAGATAAGATCCCTAAAGTTGCAAAGACTAAAGTCTCAAACCCAAAGAGATATTCTTTATAAAAGTTAAGACTTGTCCACGATCTCCTAAAACGCCTAGTTTAAACACACCCCCACATGTCTACATCACTGTGTGGGAAGTTTTGCATAACACCGCCCAAATGTTCACACAAAGAAAGAAGGCGTAACTTTTATTCTCGCTGTAGTATTGTTGTTGCCGCCGCCGCGCTGTGTGTTTCGTTGTGAAAGCGAAACTACTTTGTTTGGCCTTCCAAAAGAGGACGATATTCGCTTCGTCATGCCTAGAGCTGATCCGTGCTGGTCGCTGAGGAAATACATCAACTTCGCGCTGTGGATTGCTGGATCGGCTTTCACCGTGGATGAAGCGGAATCCCGGGGGTGGGGTCGTCACATGTGGTTGCCGCAAGCTCGCCGTGTGACGCTGTGTGTTTCGTTGTGAAAGCGAAACTACTTTGTTTGGCCTTCCAAAAGAGGATACAACTAGAAATCAGTGGTTAAATTGTATTTACAACACTGTTCCAGAACAGTTCTTTATTCTTATTCAGATGTGTGCAGCACATTTTATGGAGGACTCTTTCCTGAACCTGCAGAGTAGCCTACAATGCGTCTGTGCATAAAGGCTGTTTCTATAAAGTGGGGCAGTTCCAACTTTGCAAGGACAGTCTGGCTCTTCTGACTCACAGCCTGTAAGTAAGTTTTTTAAATTTAAAGAATTTGCCACTGACTATTCAAACACGAGTTTTGAGTAGTGTAGAGTAGCGCTTGTTGTTTGTTGCTTCTCTGATCACAAATGCAGACCTGGGGCCTCATTTATAAAATGTTGCGTATAAACCATCCTAAATTTGTTCTAAGATCATTTCTCAAAAGTGTGTAAGTGCGATTCAGAGAAAACGAACATGCGCACAAAAACATGCGCGTATGCCTCTCTTCCAGATGTGACATTTATAAATCGCAAATGATCTTGAAATTGTGCGCAGCTGACTGGCGTCAGATCTCCGCCTTGTAAACGCCCCCCTAATTAATATCATTACCATATAAAAGAGCACACGCCAATATCCGAATTTCTATGCTTGAGAATGACGAGCACAAAGAAAAGAAAAAACTTTACTTTTGAGACTTTACTGAATCTGAAATTGAGGTCCTACTGGTGGAGGTAGAGGTTCGTGCAGGGACGCTTTTTATTTAATAATGTGTAATTATTCTGTGTACAAACTGTGTTATATTTTTTTCAATTGACTATTATCAAAATTACTACTTCTAGAAACAACAGAAATAATAATAGTATTTATAAAACAATTAGGTTTCCAAATGTAAGAATAAACCACAAATTCAAGTAACATTTTCAGTCATCTTATAAAAAGTGAGCCGTCCTACTTTTAAAATCACTTGCTATGACAACTAATAAAAAGTTTAATATCACAAAATTCTTGCAAAACTTTAACAAACATTATTGAAAGAAAAATTGGACATTTCATATCATAATAAAATTAATTATTATACGATTATGGTCTCCAGTCTGAAAAAACCTGCATGTGATTTGGCATTTCTTTATATTTACACAGTTTACTAATGCTACTCAAATGTGCCATTAATGTACTGACACAAAAATATAGTGTATTTTATACAAATATAACTGATGTAAATGACAAAAATAAAGTTTAAGGCTGATGTCTCTATTCATTTTCACAGAAGCAAAGCAGCAGATGATATAAATAAAAACAGTTAACAATGTTATTGAATAGAATATATTAAAAACCGTTATTGCACGACATAGGCCTATTCTTATAGGCTACACAGACAAAACTGTCAGAGATGCGTTTATGCAATTTTTTTTCTATTTTACACATTAGTAGTAAATAAAGACTTCGCAAGTTCTCTTGTAAAATAAAATAATTTAAAAAAAACATGGAATAAACTGTGTACAGAAAGCGAGTAGAGAACTCTCAACATTAGGCTACTAAAAAGGTCAGTTTAATCTCGTAAAAACTCCCGTTAATAAAAAATCTGACTACACTGCACAATTAATCTCTTACTCTGCATCTAGGTTAGGTTAGGTTACTTTATTCATACCCGGAGGTAAATTTGTCTTGCAGTAAAATGACAGTGACAACCATCCATAACACAAATTCAAAAAACACATTTAAAAATATAACACAACAGATAACAAAAATATGATACAAGATACATGATATAAATTCTCCAAGACTCCCCCATCCTACAGCTTATTTAACACAGTTAAAACAGCGGGAACAAAGCTGTTTTTATATCGCTTCATTTTACACCTTGGGATTAAAAGCCTCCGCCCAGAGGGAAGAAGCTGAAACTCACTGTGCAAAGGTTGGGAGTCATCATTTAAAATAGAAGTAGACATTCGTTGCAACTGTCTGGTATATAACGATGTTGGATCCAACTGTGACTCACCCACCAATCGACTAGAGCATTTAACTATCTGGTTTAAAGAATTTCTTACTTTTAAAGATGTTTGTCCAAACCATACGACCAGAGAAAAAGACAAAACTGATTCAATAAAAGCACGATAAAACATGATCATTAACATGATCTATGTTGTTTATGATGAATTCGGTGCTTGCACATACACCGCTTTTATTATTATTGCAGCTTAGATATTCAAATAGCTGCAGTACTCCGACTTTGCCACAAGGAAAAGTGCGTACACCTGCTCAGACCCTGACGTGGCGGTAAGTACTTTTCCACGTCAAAGACTGTTTTTATAAATATGAACGTTGCCGTGGATTTTAGCGTATGCACACTCTAAGATCAAATCTGTGCGTACGCACATTTTATAAATGAGGCCCATGGTTTTATGTTTACGCGGCGCGATACGCAACGCAATGCGTAAAAAGACAGTATAAGTCATTATAATCAGTAATTATGTCCCCACTGGATGCAACAAATGCCTCGTTTATAATGGGATTTATTGGTGTTGTCTCGTCGTGCCGGAACACGGCATCACAGTATGGTAAGGGGCATAACATTTCCGTCACACGCTTGAGATATTCAGCCAATCACAACACACTGGATAGCTGGCCAATCAGCGTACACCTCGCTTTTCATAACGATGAGCTTTGTAAATATTGATGCGTTTCAGAAAGGCGGGACATAGAGGAGCAACAATAATGTACATTATGTGGAAAATAATGTGTTTTTTGAACCTTAAACCACATAAACACATTGCATTACACCAAATACACAACATAATGTTCATACGTCATATGACCCCTTTAATGCAAGAACACGGAGCAGTTCTTGAAAAGTGTTGAAAAGAAAATCAGATGTATTTTCCACTCTGTATTATTCCATTTGGTTCCATTCAAAGCAGTTCCCGGGAGTTCCATCATTGCAATTAAATCTCGGAATGGTTATTTCAATGAACGCTTCCATGTTGGTGAATCCATTAAAACATGGTATTGCAAAACAGTGGTGATGCAATCCACTAGTCATAGTGCATCTTCACACTCTCAGAAGCGCACACACAAACTTCCAGCAACATCACTTGTGAAACACAAACACACGCATACACACACACACACACACACACAGGCGAAACAGTGAAGAGAGTGGCATAAAACACTGAGCAGATGTTTCACATCTGCAAAACACTTCAGGGAAAGAGCCCACCACTGATTTGAAATTCCAGGGGCCAGTTCTCCAAAACTCACACATCCTGGCTCTTTCTGGTTGATGTTATCATTATAGCTGTGACTGATGCATTTAGGAGCATACAGAGCATCTCATCTACACGTCAATTGTGTTGGTGTCTGTGTGTGTGAGCAATACTCACTGTGATTTTAGTCTCCTTGATCTCCTTTTCCTTATTCTGCCTCCTGGCCAGGGAGGTGGACCCTGGGCTCTGAGGGGACAGACAGGAGGCATCATCTAAACTGCCCTCTGCATCAAAGCTTTCCTCCATCTCCATTGCTCCGTGCCTCCTCTCTTTCGTTCTTTCTTTCTCTCGCTGTCTCACTCTTTCTGCACTTTCACGCCGCTGCTCTGCCACACCGCTCGAGTCCCGCACGCAGTCTGACTGCCTGTTTCTGTTGCTGTGGCGAGCGATGCAGAGTGGAGTGTGTGTGTGGTGGGGGGACTCGGGGGAGGTGGGTCGTGGAAGCGTGACAGAGTGTGAGGGAGAGAGAAACAGGCAGAGAGAGTAGGTGAGGTACACAAGACTTCAACAACACTTCAGAGGGCACACGGTCGACAGGAAAGAGGGTAAATCTCTTTTCTGATGTACAGGCCAGATTTCACCACAAAATCAAAAGGAAAAAAAAAAAAATAGAGAAAAATAAATTATAATTTGTTTAATGAACCAAAGCCTGTTTTTAGGACCATTAGCATTTTCTTTTTGCAGTAATTTATTTTTAATAGCACACTTTTCACTGTAATGCAAAAAATAAAAATAAATAAATAATAATAAAAAGTCTTATACTGTTTACTGTAATGTAAAAAAAATTGATGTTACTACAATTTGAAAAATAATTTATTAATGTTTTTTTTATTTAAATATAACAAAACATTCAAGAATAGGAGGAGCAAATTACAAAGTTCATGGCAGTGTATGTATTTTAAGTTATGCTAATAAAATGAATAAAAACAGTGTTGTGGAATCAGGGCGATATTTATTACTGTACATTTTAGTAAAAATAAAAATGTGTTTTTAAAAAAAATAATTATAAAATAAAATATTATGTGGAATCAGGATGAAAAATGTGATTCTTTACCCAAAGAACAGTAATAAGAATTTTGGAGAAAATGTGTCTAATTGTCATGAAAACAAAGTTTACCTTTCATGGTAGTGTACATATTTTAAGTGATGGTATGGAAAAGAAGAGAAAAGAAAAGAAAAGAAAAATGCAAAACTAAACAAAACATTGTGTTATGTCAGGGTGATTTCATTACCGTAATGAAATTTTATAAAAATGTGCTTTTCTCCTACAGAAGTGTAATGAGAATTTGGGGGTAAATGTGCTTAATTGTCATGAAAAGTCACAATGAGAAAAAAAAAGCAAATACATAAACTGAAATCTTAAATAAACATACAAAATGGGGTTTATGTTCTTATATAATATAAAAACAGACATATTTTACTTTTTTCCCTCTTGTTTTTGGGGTAAAATACTGGTTAAAGGTTTCTTTGTAGAATTCAGTCAAGAAAACAAGAAGTCCAAAAAAAAAAAAAAACTATAAGGAGCTGTATATGCCTAAGAAAGATGGTTGAGAACAGCAGATAAAACAGCTCTTAGCATGCTGTTATGCGGTTGCTAGGGTGTTCTGAATGGTTGCTAGGCAGCTGCTTACTGGTCCAAGTCAAAGAACCCACCCCAAGTCTCTATGATATTCTGGGCTTTAGTTATGACTCTAGCCCCTCCTTCAAATCTATGTTTTTTTTGTTGTTTTTTTTACCAGTTTATTGGTTCTCCTGGAGTAAAGATTGTAAGTCTGATGTCTCAGAAAAGTAATGACACAAATTCCCTCAACAATCAGCATTATAATTGAGGTCTCATTCACATGGTGCGGGGTGAGCAATAAGCTAAAGTTCAATATCTAAAGCGACAGCGTGTGACCACAAATTTAAATAACAATATGAATAACTACAAATAAACAAAAGAGAGGTAAAAAAAATAGGAGAGCACAGAGTGTTAAAATGACGGGAGGGAAAGGATTTACTCAAATGGCACCACACCCCCTTCATTCTCTACAGTATATGTATGTTTGAGCAGAGAGGAGGGGAGGAGAGAGATGGAGGAGTGGTGAAATGGGGCAATGATATGTGAAATTGACATATCATTGGAGGTAAGCTGCAAACAACAGCACGCTGTCAGCAGAGACAAACCACATGACCTGTGAAAACAAAGCCATTTCTCACCGTGTGCGTGTGTGTGTGAGTGCTGGCGTGAGCTTATCTTTCAGACAGGCTGATGTTTCAAGGTATATGTATTCCTTTTACATCAGTGTTAGAGCTTTGAGAGGTGTGTGTCCAAGGCTGGTGAGTGCGAGTATGATTATACGCCTTATTTTAAGCTGCAGACGCTGCATCACCATCCTTGTGTGAGCAGGTGTTGCAGACTGTGTGCTAAGCGTGTGTATAAGCAAACATCTCCCAGCATGCATCAAACGACGCTACCGCCCCTCTGTGCTTAACTGTACTAGCATAGCGCGTGTGTTTGCATTGTGTGCTGAGCGTCTGTACACTTATTTGCACGCACTCCATCTTTCCAATAAAAAACATGGCTGGTACATGGCCAAAAAAACAGCATGCATAGTACTTAGTACAACGAGGAGCTAACGAACATGCAAAATCTCATTTTCTGTCTTACCATCCTGCAGAACATGTCAGCACCAGCCCGCAACTTGCGGTTCCGTTCCTTATCGCTCACCCAGTCCCGTTCAGCAACTGTTCGGCACCCTAGACTCTCCCTTGTCTTCTCCGTCTAACCCTTCCAAGCTCCGCTTAAACCCAACACCTTTCCAATCCTGGCCTGAGATCAAACTCTAACTGCGTACGAGGATCCAGAACTGGGTAAACAACAAAACAACAGCACGCCATATGGCCTACTCCTTGCCACTCCCATTTGCTGATGACATGAGCTGCCCTTGTCACGTGGGATAGGGAGGGTTTTACTTGGCCCTGCTTCACCAGCTTCTTTAACTGTTACTGTCCCCAGATTGGCGCAGATGGCACCAGATCTACTGACTCACATATTTCTGTCCGAATCCAAGTAGTGATGGAAGACCAAATCATTTGGTATTTGTAAACTGTTTGCACTTCATACTGGGAATTATTCCACAGAAGATTAAAGTCATATTATGCCTTACTCAATATAGTATAAGTGGGTGATAGCTCAGAATGGGACTGTACCTGGTTGCTGAGCCTGGTCTTCCTCAGGGACACATCTGGACGCTCCAGCACATGTCCAGAGGCTCCAAGAAGCTGACGTCCATTTACTGCAACATAAGTGGCAGGAAGTGAGTCTTCGTTAACTTCAAAGGTTTCCCATGTATAAATGTTGGTGTGATATAGTGATTAAAGCTCAAGACTGATAACCAGAGGGTTGCCTACTAATCAATTTCATTGATACATTGCACATAAAGAGATTATTTATTTTGCTTTCATGGTGGAAGAGCAAGTATCAGCTGAATGATTTAACTAAAGAAATGATGCATTGACATAAATTGATTCGTTATCCACTCTCATAGATTTAGAGAGTTCGTTGAGTGATGGAACTGTCAAATTGATTAAACTAGTAACTGAGTATGACTATTTTGACTATTACTATACAACTCATTAAAAGGAACCGATTCAAACAGTGATTTGAATTGGACTACACAGATTGTGCTATTGTTTGTTTTTGCATGCAGCCTATGAGGAGCGACGCTGCTGAAAAGAAGTATGGGAAACACTGCTGTGACTGGTGGCACACTTTTTGCATATCATGCCAAAAGTATGTAAATATTAGTTAAGATCCCCAACAAACTTAAATGTCTCATATTTCTAAAATGGTATAAATGCACAATCATTCTCATTTTTGCACGATTTCCTCTGCTCATAAAAGTCTGATTGAAGTGCCCGATACTTACACAATATAGGGCATGTTTTAGACAGCAGTCAACATTTTTATGTCAATAGTTTTATGTATTCATCAGTTTATGTGAGCGCTGAAGCATGCACACTGACTTAATAAACACTTATTGACACCACACTGAAGCTAATGTGCAAGATAATCAGTGTTGGGCATGTTACTTCCAAAATGTAATACATTATATATTACTAGTTACTGAATTTTTACAGTAATTAGTTACATTACAATATTACTGTCTCTGAATTGTAATGCGTTACACTACTTTTGAGTTACTTTCACCAAAATATCCACAGAAGTATTATAAAATGCCAACATGTAGTTTATTGCTGCTCTTTCTACATCCAGTGGAGGGTAATGCGGTAGGTCTATATAGCATAAAATTATAAAATCATATTTAGATACCGGTATGTAGGTCTACACTAATGTTACGTTGTAGTTTAGGTTAAACACAGATAAGCATAAACTGCATTATTTCATTAATAATAATACTAAATAACACCAGTAAATAAAGCGAAATGTTATAATGTACAAACAATAAACACAATACCTAGCCTATAGGTGTCACAGTGCCCATCTCACAAATGTAGAATCCGTATCTGCAGTCATCTCAACCATCTAATTCCAGCAACAGGAAATAGACTAACTATTTTTCGGAATTTTTTCTCTGGTGCTGTTTTGCGGTGTTGGTAAATTCACCACTTAATTTTCAGTTAAAATATGTTGTTGTAACTTGCGTTACTGAGATTGTAACGAGTAATAATATTACGCTAATTCAATGCGAAACTGAAAGCAAACGGCGTTCTCGCGCAGCCTACCTCATTCTCATTCGGCATTAATCCAATTAAATGTGTCCATATTTGCGATGTAGTTGAATGCTAAACTATTATTTATTATGTAAACCAGGCTTACTTAACGCGCTTAAAAAACATCCTCGTCACATGGTCAAATGTGTGTTTGGCCCGACCTCTGGCTGAACGGCACAGATTGTACGCAGTACGCACTATTTAAATTAACCAGTGTATCTATACGTTTGGTTGACTGTATTTTATTCTGATAATGAACAGGCTGCAACGTTTGCAATGCTGTAGATGTGTGTGCGTGAGGCGCCAGCGCGATCGAACAGCAGAAACAAACAATAAAAAAATAAGTCATAAGATCATTTGAAACTGCAATGTGTTTACTTTTATTTCTGTCATCTCGGTTTCCTTTCCGT
>NW_015505184.1:588848-597175 GCF_001515645.1 Sinocyclocheilus grahami
AGAATGAAAAATATAAGTTGCTAAACAAGCCAAAACGAATTAGGCTAATTCAATGCGAAACTGAAAGCAAACGGCGTTCTCGCGCAGCCCAGCTCTCTCATTCGGCATTAATCCATTAAATGTGTCCATATTTGTGATTTATTTGAATGCTAAACTGTGATTTATTATGTAAACCAAGCTTACTTAACGCACTTAAAAAACATCCTCGTCACACGAGCAAACGTGTGTTTGGCCCGAGCGGCACGGATTGTACGCAGTACGCACTATTTAAATTAACCAGTGTATCTATATGTTTGGTTGACTGTATTTTATTCTGATAATGAACGGCTGCAACGTTTGCAATGCTATGTGTGTGTGTGTGAGGCGCCGGCGCGATCGAACAGCGGAAACAAACAACAAAAAAACACTCCTTCATTCTTCGTCATACAGATCATTCGAAACTGCAATGTGTTACTTTTATTTTTGTCATCTAGGTTTCCTTTCCATGGACTTTCGTAGAGCGCCAGTCCACCACACAAAGTCCAGGCCTGGTTCTCTCTCCTCCAACACGGTAGTCACTCCTTCCTTTTATCCTTCCAGAGCTCCTCCGTGAGACTCGTGAGTGGTGCAGGTGTCGCTCATTATCAATTACTCCACCGGCCTCGCTCCATTCAGGTGGTGTGCTGTGGTGATGTAGGCTGTAGCAAGGTGCGGGTCCTCAAGCTTATGCAGCAGATGTCGAGGCTGTGTCACCTGTCATCCTGAAGTGAGTTAGTCTGGGTAAGATGGTTGTTTGTTCTAGGTTTCCTTTCCATGGACTTTCGTAGAGCGCCAGTCCACCACACAAAGTCCAGGCCTGGTTCTCTCTCCTCCAACACGGTAGTCACTCCTTCCTTTTATCCTTCCAGAGCTCCTCCGTGAGACTCGTGAGTGGTGCAGGTGTCGCTCATTATCAATTACTCCACCGGCCTCGCTCCATTCCCACGGCTCTCGGCCCCGCCCCCACTTGTCACAGTGCCCATCTCACAAATGTAGAATCCGTATCTGCAGTCATCTCAACCATCTAATTCCAGCAACAGGAAATAGACTAACTATTTTTCGGAATTTTTTCTCTGGTGCTGTTTTGCGGTGTTGGTAAATTCACCACTTAATTTTCAGTTAAAATATGTTGTTGTAACTTGCGTTACTGAGATTGTAACGAGTAATAATATTACCCAAATTTTATTAGTAATGCGTTATATTACTGTGTTACAGCAAAAAGTAATATACTACTGTAATATTATTACTTTTGTAATGCGTTACTCCCAACACTGAAGATAATGCATTATGTCCAAGTAGTAATCACATCACTGAGTCACGACCCACGTCTCTCAGATGGCCAATGTTTAGCTCGCGCTAAGGCTGCACAGTCTGTGTGTGTGTGTGTCCACCGACTGTGTCCAGTGGTGAGTGATTATTATGACAAAGGCTGTGGCACAATACGGTTCTTCCTTGAGCTGTCCCTCTCCTGTCAGGGCTGAGAAACACACAGAGTCAGAGCATTATTGAGCCGGCCTTCCCTGTTATAAACATTGACATCAAGCCTTTGATAACACAGACTACAGTCTCCTGAAACACTGGGACTTTCTTTTTCCCACTGCTGTTCTCATGTCTCTGATTCTTAGCCTGTTATCTTCCAACATGTTTTTTATTTAAACCTTAGTCCACTATGTCACATCTTGTGTCTTGGTCCACCATTTCTTCTCTCTTTCTATATCTTTGTCCATAATGTCTTCTATCTTCACCCGTGTCCACAGGTCCTCTTCTTACATGACTGTCCTCTCCCAAAATTTCTGCCCACCATGTCTTCTAATTTTATCTCTGTACACACTGTACTCTCTCTACATCCTCTTTCTACACCATTATCCACCATGTCCTCTCTCTTTCTGTACATTTGTCCATAATGTCCTCTCGCTTTCAATTGTGTCCTCTCCCTACACATCTATCTACTCTGTCCTCTTTCACAATTTCTGTCCACCATGTCTTCATCCTTTGTCTCTGTCCACACTGTACATCTCTATAACATCTTCCTTTTACATCACTGTCTACCATGTCCCCTCGCTTTCTGTAGCTTTGTCTGTAATGTCCTCTTCCTTCCACATTGTATTCCTACTGTGTGCCTGTGTCCACATGTCTTCTTCAAACAGATCTGCCGACTCTGTCCTCTCCAAACATTTTGGTGTACCATGTCTTCATCCTTTGTCTCTGTCCACACTGCATTCTTTCTGCACCTGAATCACATCCTCCTTCCACATCTCTGTCCACCATGTCCCTTTTTTTACCTCTGTTCACCATGTCCTCTCACCTATTTACAGTGCTGCTTGAAAGTTTGTGAACCTTTTAGAATTTTCTACATAAAAGCATTCTGTATAATATAGAAAAAGTCCTGAATGTAGACAAAGAGAACCCAATCAATCAAATGAGTCAAAAATATTTTCTTTGTCATTTATTTAGTCAGGAAAATTATCCAATATTACAGATCTGTGAGTGACGAACGTATGTGAATCTCTAGGATTAACTGTTAATTTGAAGGCAAAATTAGAGTCCATCTGTTCAGAGGTGTTTTGAATCAATGAGATGACTATCAAGTGTCATTGCCTGCACTGTATTATTTAAAGAAAAGGGATCTATCATTCTGGTCATTTTTGTGGAAGTAAATCATGGCACAAACAAAGGAGATCTCTGACGACCTCAGAAAAAGAGTTGTTGTTGCTCATCAAGCTAGAAAAGGTTACAAAACCATATCTAAAGAGTTTGAACTCCGCAAATCCACAGTCAGATAAATTGTGTACAAATGGAGGAAATTCAAGACCAATACTACCCTCCCCAAGAGTGGTCCACCCACAAAGATCACTCTAAAAGCAAGACATGTAATCGTCTGTGAGGTTGCAAAGGAACCCAGAGTAACTTCTAAGCAACTAAAGGTCTTACTCACATTGATGTTAATGTTCATGAGTCCACCATCAGGAGAACACTGAACAACCATGGTGTCCATGGCAGAGATGCAAGGAGAAAGCCACTGCTCTCCAAAAAGAACATTGCTGCCCATCTGCAGTTTGCTAAAGATCATGTGGACACGCCAGAGGGCTACTGGAGAAATGTTTTTTGGACAGATGAGAAGAAAATACAACATTTTGGTTTAAATGAGAAGCGTTATGTATGTTGAATAGAAAGCACTCCAGCATAAGAACCTTTTCCCATCTGTGAAACATGGTGGTGGTAGTATCATGGTTTGGGCCTGTTTGGAACAATGAATTCTGAATTATATCAGCAAATTCTACAGGAAAATGTCAGGACATCTGTCTCAAGAGAAAGTGGCTCATGCAGCAAGACAACGACCCCAAGCACACAAGTCATTTTTACCAAAGAATGGTTAAAGAAGGACAAAGTTAATGTTTTGGAATGGCCAAGACAAAGTCCGGACCTTAATCTAATTGAAATGTTGTGGAAGGACCTGAAGCAAGCAGTTCTTAGAAAGAAACCTGCCAACAGCACAGAGTTGAAGCATTCTGTACTGAGGAATGGGCTAAAATGCCAACAAGGCATTGTGCAGGACTGATCGGCAGTTACAAGAAACGTTACCTGCAGTTATTGCTGCAAAATGGGGTCACACCAGATACTGAAAGCAAAGATTCACAAACTTTTGCCACTCACAGATATGTAACATGATCATTTTTCTCAATAAATAAATGACAAAGCATAGATTTTTGTCTCATTTGTTTTATTGACTTATCTTTGTCTACTTTCATGATTTGCATGAAACGGCTGATGATGTTTTGGGTTATATTTACACAGAAATATAGAAAATTCTAAAGGGTTCACAAACTTTCAAGCAGCACTGTACAGTGGGGCAAATAAGTATTTGATACACTGCCGATTTTTCAAGTTTTCCCACTTACAAAGAATGGAGAGATCTGTAATTTTCATCGTAGGTACATCTCAACTGTGAGAGACCGAATCAAAAAAAAAATCCAGAAAATAACATTGTATGATTTTTTAATAATTAATTTCCATTTTATTGCATGAAATAAGTATTTGATACAATAGAAAAATAGAACTTAATATTTGGTACAGAAACCTTTGTTTACAATTACAGAGGTCAAACGCTTCCTGTAGTTCTTGACCAGGTTTGCACACACTGCAGCAGGGATTTTGGCCCACTCCTCCATACAGGTGTTCTCCAGATCTTTCAGGTTTTGGGGCTGCTATACACACTTACACATTTAACTATTATTCGCCAAAGCAGGTAAAGTTATCAGCAAAAAATTATAATATCTCAAACTGGGCAAATCTTGATTTATTGGTCCTACTACATTATTTAGCATTAACATATGTTGGATATATAATCTAAACATGATTGTGTATGTCAACATTTCATTAGGCTGGATCTTGATTATAAATGCAAACTGTGTAAACTGCCCAAACCTCTGTGGGCAGGTGTGGACAGCTGGATCCAAGCGTAAATAACACTTGCTTTAACTGTTTTCCAATAGTTTGCTGTACCTAAAAGCATGCAACATTACAAAAAATCCAGTCTTGTTGAGTAATGGTAACCAAACATTGTGATTCAGTTAAGATTAGCGTAGAAAAATTAAGAGCTTGGAATTATGTGTAATGTAAAAAGTGCTTCTGAATTGAATTGAGATGGGAAAATCAATATTTTTTTCAAGCCCTAGTGCAAATATTACCTGAGTCTTGATGAGACCCAGAAGCCTTTGGGCTGGTGGTGGATCTGCTTGGCCATTCCCATGTTGTCTCTAACATAACAAATGTATTGTTATATTATTTATGATGCCCCACTAGTCTAGGTAGTGCTTACTAGCTTTGATTGCTTATGTGTACTACATTAGGGTTATGACATTACACATACATTGTCTTTCTGTATTACTGTTTTATCATGAATAACATTTAAAAACATAATTAGAGTTCTTCTTCAATCAAGACAAATAATTATTCTTCACAGTCCACAGGCAACAGTTGGCCCAAGTAGGGGTCAGTTACTGAATAAAGTTGCAAAAGCAATTTTTCATTTTCACAGCCATGGCAGAAAATTGTTACCATATTTTTCTTACACAGTCGCCCCATGTTTCCTGTGAGTCAAGATGGATTTTTTTGCTAACTCTTGCAAAACAGCATCCCTCATTCCAAGCATTCAGTCAAAACTGGGTCTGTTGTGATAGGGTCATGAAACATAGAGAGAGAAAAAAACAATGCAGCTATTTAATATATGCATTATCAGGATAACAAAATAAAAACACTTTAAAAATTCTAAAAGGGAAAAGAAACTGCTGCCAATATGTTTTGTTGTTGACATCAAAGGTTGTACATCTAATTAAACCGTATATTATTTTCATGTAAATTCATTTGGTATTATAACTAATACAGTTTTTGTCTCAGTGTTTATTCACATTTCCTATTCATGTTAATTATCTTGGATATTGTTGGGTCTAGGCAGTTCATGGTAAAGTTACTAATATTTCTGTCTCTGACTTTAAAGACATGCTCCTTTTGTTCAACAAACAGTGTTCATTTTGGATAGCCACTTTATTTCCAATGTAACTCTGTGTAATGAATCAAAACCATCTGAGATCAACCACTATACAGTTACAGTTCTGAAAAAGCTCCCATGCAAATTTTAGTTCTGAGAAGACACATGAGAGACACAAAATCTGAGAGACACATGCCAAAATTAGTGCAGCAGTCCTCAATAGACTTTGTAATTTTTTTTTTCAGCAAAGAGAAACAGCGCATAAGCATAGAGTAAAAGTTTTATAGTGCAAGAACACCAGCGCTGTACACACAGATTGCCTCTGGACAGTTCTGCCAGTGTTTACAGGGCAGTCATAGTTTAGTGCCAGACTGTTGGAGAATCATGTGGGGTGCCAGCTCAGAAAGAACAAAAATCCACGGCACATGTATACAAAAGGCCACTGAACAGCATAGCTGTTTTAAAGTAAGATTTAACCTTTGTTACAGTACATTCAGTTACTTGGAGAGCAGCAATAACATCAGCACATCAAATCCTAACTAAAGGGCTAGTCGCACCAAGAGGTCAAGTTTAGGCTGGAAATATTTGTACCTACACCATTACGGCAAAAATATTGTTTGCAGCATATATTCAGTCATCGCCTGAACAGGCAGTAGTTTGTCTGTATCTGGTCTTTATCCTGCATTTTTTTCTTTGGGATCTGCACTTCTAAATTGCTGATAGTTAGCATGACTAAACTGCCATTTATGTATCCCAGGCAGCGAGCTGGTGTTTGTCAGAAAAAAGAAAGAAGAATGATGAAAACAGTGTGCGAGTGTGTGAGAAAGGACATGAGACTATCAGATTAATCCAGATCAGCCTGATTTGCCCCTCTCCAGATGAACAGGCTATAAAGTTGATGGAGAATGCTAATGAAGTTTTCCAGTCTTTGGCGCCGAACCAGGAAGAACTGAGTTCTATGATTACACAACAACATACTGAGATACCTTATCAATGTTTCGCATTTTTATCAGGCAACGTACACATGTAAAAATTAGCCTCAGGCTATATGAATGAATCACTGTGGCATATAAGAGTGATACCAGAGCAGCGGCAGAAAGTCAATAAAATTAGATAAATTTGGAAAGGGCAACAAAATTAACTTTAGTTTGGCAAAATTGAGGCTTTTTTACTTTAATGTACATGAACATTCATGTAACATGAACATGAATCATACTGTTCTTTATTAAAATGTAGATATTGATACAGTAATATTACAACATATTTTTGATGATAGTATTATGATAATACCATGTAGTTAATAACAGCAGGTATTCTTTAAAGTACCTTACACTTGTACAATGTGTTATATGATATGTGACCCTGGACCACAAAGCCAGTCTTAAGTCGCTGGGGTATATTTGTAGCAATAGCCAAAAATACATTGTATGGGTCAAAATTATTGATTTTTCTTTTATACCAAAAATCATTAGGATATTAAAGATCATGTTCCAAGAAGATATTTTGTAAATTTACTACTGTAAATATATTAAAACTTAATTTTTGATTAGTAATATGCATTGCTAAGAACTTAATTTGAACAACTTTAAAGGCGATTTTCTCAATATTTTGATTTTTTTTTTTTAAAATCAGATTCCAGATTTTCAAATAGTTGTATTTCGGCCAAATATTGTCCTATCCTAACAAACCATACATCAATGCTTATTTATTCAGCTTTCAGATGATGTATAAATCTCAATTTCGAAAAATTTACCCTTATGACTGGGTTTGTGGTCCACAGTCACATATTTGAAAATGGGTAGCACACAAATAGCAAATAATACTTATCTTAATCTTACATTGCCCAAAAGCATATTTCTCTTTCAGTCGGTCACTCTCGACGTCACGGCGGTGACCGATGAATTGGGATCTCGCTTAGAGAGACCAATCTACTTTGAGTGTAAACTAAACGAGCCAATGCACATTGCCATGCGATTATTGCATCCAGCTGCCGCTGATCACAGCGGGAGTATAAGTAGCCAGCAGGTGCAGCGCATATTCAGCTTTTCGCTGCGGAGCCGAGCGATCACATCGTTCTGCTCCTGACTACTCTACTGAGAGAAGAAGACTGAACGAGTTCAGCGCGCTCTTTGAGAGCTCTTCGTGTTGGCGGTACGGCACTTCAGTCGTGGTGGTTTCCCGTGTCGAGTGGGTGCACACATTAGGCTGCACTGCCCCCTGTTTGTATTGCAGGCGGCCATCTCCCCTGTGCGCTTCAGCACGCTAAAATAGCTTTTTCCCTAAAAGAGCAAACTCGACGTTACGTCTTTGTAAAGATGATGTGGGTCTTGCTATAGACAATGTATCACCCGGGCGTTTCTGGATGCGGTCGTTACCTGGCTCTGGGTGATGGTCACGATTGCTGCCTCACGTGCCTGGGCATTTAGCACACTGAGGTGGCGTTTGTGGATGAGTCATGTTCTCATTGCAGGAAGATGATCATCTCGGAGTCAGGCTCCGTTTCCTCAAAGGGGCGGAGCTCCGTTGCCTCTGCCTCGATCTAGTTCTCGTCATGGCGGCAGTCAGGCGGGGGCTACTTCAGGCAGTAGCACGGGCGGTCTGAGGGTAACAGTGATGGCAAACCCTCCAAGCAACCAACCCTCGGGGACCATCGCTCCTCTTGCACTCCACAACCAGTTGAGCTGCCAATGGAACATGCTGGGCCCTCTACAAAGAGCATACCAGCAGTATCCGTTGGCGCGCCTCCCGATGACCGGATGTCAATCGTTGCATCGGAGGGTGAGCCGGAGCTTTCTGGAGAGGAAGATTCGGCTGCGCTGCT
>NW_015505184.1:598880-609471 GCF_001515645.1 Sinocyclocheilus grahami
CCAGTCTTAAGTCGCTGGGGTATATTTGTAGCAATAGCCAAAAATACATTGTATGGGTCAAAATTATTGATTTTTCTTTTATACCAAAAATCATTAGGATATTAAAGATCATGTTCCAAGAAGATATTTTGTAAATTTACTACTGTAAATATATTAAAACTTAATTTTTGATTAGTAATATGCATTGCTAAGAACTTAATTTGAACAACTTTAAAGGCGATTTTCTCAATATTTTGATTTTTTTTTTTTAAAATCAGATTCCAGATTTTCAAATAGTTGTATTTCGGCCAAATATTGTCCTATCCTAACAAACCATACATCAATGCTTATTTATTCAGCTTTCAGATGATGTATAAATCTCAATTTCGAAAAATTTACCCTTATGACTGGGTTTGTGGTCCACAGTCACATATTTGAAAATGGGTAGCACACAAATAGCAAATAATACTTATCTTAATCTTACATTGCCCAAAAGCATATTTCTCTTTCAGTCGGTCACTCTCGACGTCACGGCGGTGACCGATGAATTGGGATCTCGCTTAGAGAGACCAATCTACTTTGAGTGTAAACTAAACGAGCCAATGCACATTGCCATGCGATTATTGCATCCAGCTGCCGCTGATCACAGCGGGAGTATAAGTAGCCAGCAGGTGCAGCGCATATTCAGCTTTTCGCTGCGGAGCCGAGCGATCACATCGTTCTGCTCCTGACTACTCTACTGAGAGAAGAAGACTGAACGAGTTCAGCGCGCTCTTTGAGAGCTCTTCGTGTTGGCGGTACGGCACTTCAGTCGTGGTGGTTTCCCGTGTCGAGTGGGTGCACACATTAGGCTGCACTGCCCCCTGTTTGTATTGCAGGCGGCCATCTCCCCTGTGCGCTTCAGCACGCTAAAATAGCTTTTTCCCTAAAAGAGCAAACTCGACGTTACGTCTTTGTAAAGATGATGTGGGTCTTGCTATAGACAATGTATCACCCGGGCGTTTCTGGATGCGGTCGTTACCTGGCTCTGGGTGATGGTCACGATTGCTGCCTCACGTGCCTGGGCATTTAGCACACTGAGGTGGCGTTTGTGGATGAGTCATGTTCTCATTGCAGGAAGATGATCATCTCGGAGTCAGGCTCCGTTTCCTCAAAGGGGCGGAGCTCCGTTGCCTCTGCCTCGATCTAGTTCTCGTCATGGCGGCAGTCAGGCGGGGGCTACTTCAGGCAGTAGCACGGGCGGTCTGAGGGTAACAGTGATGGCAAACCCTCCAAGCAACCAACCCTCGGGGACCATCGCTCCTCTTGCACTCCACAACCAGTTGAGCTGCCAATGGAACATGCTGGGCCCTCTACAAAGAGCATACCAGCAGTATCCGTTGGCGCGCCTCCCGATGACCGGATGTCAATCGTTGCATCGGAGGGTGAGCCGGAGCTTTCTGGAGAGGAAGATTCGGCTGCGCTGCTGTCCTCCGGGACTGTAGCAATGCCTGAATCGGATCCGGAAATAACGCCTATGCTTTCCCGGGCCGCCGTGAGGGTATGGCTCGAGTGGAGACCTCCATCATGTACCGAGCCCTCAAGGTTGGACAACTGGTTCGCCCCGGTGCCATTCTTCCCGGAGGTGCATGAGGGTCTTACCAGGTTGTGGATGGCACCTTTTTTCTGCTGGAAACCGACCTGCTAACTCCTCCTCCCTCACCACTATTGACGGTGGTGCAGCTAGGGTGTATACGGGGGTCCCCCCGCGGTTGCGATGCAGTTGTGTCCTGATACTGCCTCCACCCAGCAGGGCAAACCGTGCCTCCCCTCCCAGGTCTGCAGGAACTCGTCTGGTCTGTCCGGCGATGCTTATATGGCCTGTGGAGAAGCTGCCTCCGCCTTACACGCTACGCCGTTACTGCAGGTTCTTCAGGCTAAAGCACTGAGGGACCTGCACGAGGGTGGTCATGATCCGGAAGTTCTAAAAGAGCTCAGAGCTCGAGATCAGTTGCGGTTCGGAGCAACAAAGGTCACCGCGAGTTCTCTGGGTCGTGCGATGTCCACACTTGTGGTACAGGAGCATCACCTCTGATTGTGTCTGGTCGACATGAGGGACGTCAATAAAGTTTGGTTCCTCAAGTTCCCTGTGTCCCAGACCGGTCTTTTCGGCGACGCAGTCGAGAACATGGCCCAGCATTTCTCGGCTGCACAGGAGCAGACTGAGGTGGTCTGACGCTGCTGCCTCTACCCGTCCGTGACTCTCCATGCCCTCTTGGGACCCAGAGACAGAGAAAACCACTCTCCTGTCGAAATTTTTGGAAACCAGATTCTCCACCCGGCTCTCCTCCGGGGAAGGGAGAGGTGCATCCCTCTCTCTCTGGGTCACCCGTCCTGAGGCCTCTTGCTCTTCCGCTCACCGCCAGGTTGACGGGGGCCTGGATGGGTGGTGCGACTTGCTTTGAGGCTGCTGCGGATGCGGCACGGGAGCGGGAGTGGACGCAGGGGACCGCCCTCGGCGACGAGCAGGCTGGGGCGCTACGGCCGGCAGACGGACCACACTCATCCTCCTCTCTCACCAGCAGGCAGCAGCGGGCGGTTCGAGAGCGTTGTCAAAAGGCCCTACTGACGCACCCTCTGCCAAACCGTGGAACCAATCAGAAAGCTCCGGGATTCCCTCAGCAGCCATCCAGGAAGCCTGTGTCAGCAACGAGAAAACTCAGCTTTTCAGATTTCAACAAAACGCAAGTACAAACAAATCTTACAGCTGCTGAAATCGGTGCTGTACTGATGATTGATTTAAGCAGTAAACTTAAGACAAACCTCTGCTTTGTGAATTCTCTCAGGTGAATTTAAAACCACTTGTGGAAACGAGTTAGAACTTTGAAGACATCATGCAACTCCGTTAACTCATCTCATTCTAATAATCTGTATGTATGTGTGTGTATGTATGTGGGTTTTAGCTTAGTTTTAATGTAATCTAGAATAGCCAATAAAATTCATGTTTCATTTATAAAGAATCATTGTCTGGTGTCATATAATTTTAAGGTTAAAACCTTAGCCAAAGATAACGTTACCTAGCTCGTAGCTTACTTATAAGAGAACGTATTACCCGTGGCCAGGGAAATACAAAGATTCAAGTTGTTAAAATATACAGAGATCACCGGCTCGCTGGACGACCGTTGATTTAAAGTGTAAACTATTAGATTTGAATTCAGTTTTAATCAGGTGGACCTCGAATTTTCAGATCCGAGTCCTTTCAAAACCTGAATGAATTAATAATAATTAATTCCCTAAAATTAAGTAATCAAGTCATTACAAGATGCTATGTAGACAGGATGCAAAGCTTCAGGACCTCAGACCAGCTCTTTTTCTGTCGGAGGCCGGCAGAAGGGAATGCAGTCTCTAAGCAGAGGATGGCCCACTGCATAGTGGATGCCATCACCCTTGCTTATCAGGCACAGGGTGTGCCCTGCCCGTTCAGGTTGCAAGCTCACTCTACTAGAAGTGTTGCATCCTCCTGGGCGCTGGCTCGCGGTGCCTCGCTGGCAGATATTTGTAGAGCTGCGGGGCTGGGCAACCCCAAACACATTCGCTAGATTCTATAGCCTTCGTGTGGAGCCGGTATCCTCCTGTGTTCTCACGTCAAACGGGTAGAAGCACTGAAAGGCCCCGGCTTCGGGTCGGCTTGCTAAAATCGCTCCAGAGAGTCAATATCATAGACCCTGTCGAGCTCCTCCGTCCCCTCAGCAGCCAGACGTGGCGGAGCGTCTGGTGCCAGGCTCTCACTCAATGAATCCGTGAGAACCGGTAGAGGCCTGGGTTCCATATGCAGAGACCTAAGTGGATCTCATATGTGTAAAATCCATGGTATAGACTCAGTATGAATGGTTGTTCATATGTGTAAGTGCTTCCGAAACCTCCTTCGGGAAGGATGGGCTTCCGCAACGTTCCGGTTCCAAGTGGAACAGGCACATTTTCCCAGTGTTATCCAGTCTTACTGAGTGGGTAGTGCCATAGCAGCAGTAACTGATCTTCTTGTGGTAAGCCCCGGCCTATGCCAAAAAGAAGGGGCGCAGGTGGCTTCCACAGGACACTGGAAGGGGCAGTATCCGTTGCACTTTGGTAGGGATCCCAATTCGTTGGTCACCGACGTGACCTCGAGAGTAACTGACTGAAAGGGAACGTCTCGGTTACGTATGTAACCCTCGTTCCCTGAAGGAGGGAATGGAGACATCACGTCACGTCCCGTCGCCACGACTGCTGTACCGCTGCTGAGCGGCCAGGTCACCGGCTCGGCTCCTCAGCGAAAACCTGAATATGCACTGCACCTGCTGCCTACTTATACTCATGCTGTGATCAGCGGCAGCTGGATGCAATAATAGCATGCCAATGTGCATTGGCTCGTTTAGTTTACACTGGAAGTAGATTGGTCTCTGTAAGCAAGATCCCAATTCGTCAGTCACTTATGTGACGTCTCCGTTCCCTCCTTCAGGGAAGGAGCATTACATACGTAACCGAGATGTTTTTTCCATAAAGCATCAGTTTATCAGCTACAAAATGACACAAAATAAATGTAATAGATTTATGCAACTATGATAATAAAGAGGTTTAAAAAAAGTGCCTTGATTGTTTTTTCAGCAATGAAACACCACTACTGTGTGCTTTGTGCTTTTGTGACAGGCTATTTCAGATACTGGCAAAAGATGCAATACGTTGTAGTGTTATCGGGAAAACATTTTTTATGTATTTATTTTTTGCAGTGAATATGCTGCTTCATTCTCAAAGCTTGTAAGACAGTCCAAAAAACAATGATCCAAGGCACACACACAAAAAAATACCTTTTTTTAATTGGCTCTTTCATAAAAGAAAAATAAAGAAAATTAAAATGTAAAAATTATTTTTTAAAGTAAACAAAACAAAGATTGTTGGAGCATGTTTTGCAAGAAAATACTATTTCAGTGTTTAATGTGTTGCTTAAGTATCTGTGAAATTTACTAGCAATTTCTGAGTAAAAAATTGTTTCTACACCACATATATTTATTTTCAATGTTAGAGATGCCGAGAGCCTATTCCAAGAAAAGGCAATGCCAGCTTATTATGTTTGTACGTTTGCACAGTAGATGTACCTGAATCTGACTGTTGGTTTGAACACAGTCAGTAATACTAAAATCATTTAGAGTAAAAAAAAAAATAGCATAAATATATTACTCCATAAAAATACTGTTCCAGACAGTCAAAACAACTGACATACACAGATACACACATCAGTAATACCTTTAGTGCTTGTGTTGACATAGTATTTCCGTCCCTCAGGTGATCTGCAGCTTTTCCAACCCACAGGAAGAGACAAACTCTCGATTTACTCTGCTGGCATACTGCAGGAGAATACTGGCTGCTGCTACAGAAACAGACAGACAGACAGAAACAAATAAATAAAACAAATAAATAAACCCTTTTCAGACAAACATGAGTTATAAATGAAATTAATCAGCATATTAGAATAATTTCTGACGGATAATGTGACACTGAGTAATGATGCTGAAAATATAAAATAATATTACAATATAAAACAGCTATCTTTGTAATAGTAGTAAGTCTGGATGTACTGTACAGAGCACATTCAGGGCTTTTCAGAGATACCAAATGTTTGAATGTTTCACCATGACCACTACCTCTCCTTGGTCTTAAAAAATGGCTGACATAAATTTAGTGATCAAATTCAACCCTCTTATGGAAATATGATAACATTTTGTAATTATCATCTAAATCTGACTCACTTTTAAATTGTTTGTCAAAAATCAACATCTCAGGAAAATGTTATTGGGTTTCAAATCAAAATAAGACTTTCTGTTACAAAACAAGACATTGATTTCATACATGTCCACTGTAGAGGACACCAGGACTAAAAGCATGTTTATTACACATTTTGGGAGAAACAACAAAAGAATAGGGAAAGAAATTATATTTTAATATTCCTATGAAATATTAGATATTATTATGAAAATCTTGCTAATTATTACTCTCACACTCATATGGTAGTAAACTCCCCACCCCCCCAACGGCGAGTTATCTGTCACGGTGTGCAGCCCGCCTCGCCCGCTGTCACAGTTCACAGAAGAGTGGGTTATGAAATCAATAAAGAACGGCTACAGTTCTTCCACAGACAGCCCCGTTTCAACGGTGTGTTAATGTCCACTGTATGGGAGCAGAATGCCTCAGTTCTGCGAGAGGAAATACACAATCTTCTCGCAAAACGCACTGTAGAGACAGTGCCCCTTGCAGATTGTGAGAGCGGCTTCTACAGTCGATATTTTCTGGTGCCAAAGAAAGATGGCGGACTCCGCCCAATCTTGGATTTGAGACTGCTGAATCGTGTGCTTTCGAAGCGCTCGTTCAAAATGATTGCACTAAAGCAAATCCTCTCACACATCAGTCCGGGAGATTGGTTTATCTCTGTGGATTTAAAGGATGCTTATTTCCACATTCAGGTAGCCACTCGCCACAGACGTTTCCTGAGATTTACATTCGAGGGGATAGCGTACCAATTCACGGTCCTATCTTTCGGTTTATCCCTGGCCCCTCGTACATTTACGAAATGCATTGATGCATCTCTCTCCTCTGAAGCAGAGTGGAACGTGCATCCTGAACTATCTCGACGATTGGCTAGTCTTAGCCAAATCAGAGAGCGCACTGCTCACCGACAAGCTTAGACTCCTCGCTCATCTTCAGAGCTTAGAGCTGACTGTGAATATGCAAAAGAGCATGCAGGTACCGAGCAAGAACATCTCCTTGTTAGGAGTGGAGCTGAATTCAATCAATATGCGAGCGTGTCTGATTTAAAGGATGCTTATTTCCACATTCAGGTTGCCCCCCGCCACAGGCGCTTCCTGAGATTTGTATTCGAGGGAATAGCGTATCAATTCATGGTCCTACCCTTCAGTTTATCCCTGGCCCCTCGTACGTTTACGAAGTGCACAGATGCTGCTCTCTCTCCTCTAAAGCAGAGCGGAATGTGCATCCTGAACTATCTCGACAACTGGCTAGTCTTAGCCCAATCAGAGAGTGCGCTGCTCAGCGACAAGCTCAGACTTCTCGCTCATGTTCAGAGCTTAGGGCTGACTGTGAATATGCAAAAGTGCATGCTGGTACCGAGCCAGAGCATCTTCTTTTAGGAGTGGAGCTGAATTCAATCAATATGCGAGTGCATCTGTCGGAGGAGCAAACACAAAAACTGATCAGCTCTCTCGCAGTCTTCAAGCTAGGACACACTCCCCCGCTGAAATATTTTCAGAGGACGCTCGGTCAGATGGCTGCCGCCTCAGCAGTGTGCAAATTAGGACTCCTACATATGCAACAGCTTCAGCTCTGGCTGAAAAGTCGCGTGCCACAGAGCGTATGGCGCGAGGGCACTTTGCGCTGACCCCTTGGCGCTGTATCGCCGGGGTGTTCCTATTGGCCAAGTGATCAGGAGAAAGACTGTTACGACATATGCATCGAGCACGGGTTGGGGAACCGTATGCGACAGCAGACCAGCCTTCGGGACGTGGTCAGAAAAGGAGAAGTTATGGCACATAAACTGTCTGGAGCTCCGTGCTGTACACCTAGCGCTTGAGTGCTTTCTCCAGGACATTCTCCACCGTCACATTCTCATCAGGACAGACAACATGACAGTGGATAGCGTTTATAAATCACCAAGGGGGTGTGAGCTCGCGGCTGCTGCTGCGTCCCCGGACACCTGAATCATGGCGCAGACTTACTGTCGAGGGGCGGGGTGATCCACGGAGAGTGGAGATTACAGTGACAGTCAATATGATTTGGAGTGTATTTGGCAGGGTAGAGGTGGATCTCTTCGCATCAGCGGAGAACACTCACTGCCCGCTGTTTTATTCACTGACACGGTCTCCCCTGGGAGTGGATGCACTAGCTCACAGCTGGCCGAAAGTATGAAAGTATGCCTTTCCTCCAGTGAAACGTCTGCCTCGCGTGCTTTGCAAAATCAGATAGGAAAGGGAATCTGTTCTGTTAGTGGCACCGAAATGGCCCAACCAGCCCTGGTTCCCAGAACTAGTGGAGATGCTGGTAGCCCCCCCGTGGACTGTCCCACTGAAGAGAGACCTCCTCTCTCAAGCACAAGGAACGATATGGCACCCAAATCTAAAGTCATGGAGCCTTCATGTCTGGCCGCTCAACGGTGCTTGCCAGCGCTTGTGTTTCTGGGCTTGTTGAACACTATCTCTGAGGCTAGAGTTCCTTCCACGAGGCGTCTTTATGCACATAAATGGACAGTTTTCACAAATTGGTGCGTATCGCGGGGCGAAGACCCATATAACTGCCCAATACCAATAATTCTTGCCTTCCTTCAAGAGCGATTTGATAGTGGTCATATGCCATCCACATTGAAAGTGTATATGCCCGCTATAACAGCCTTTCATGCGCACATCGATAATCGGCAGAAATTACCTGATCATATGATTTTTAAAAGGAGCAAGAAGGCTGAACCCTCCTTGCCCTTCCACCCTACCCACTTGGGACTTGGCGCTTGTACTTCAAGCTCTTACGGGAACCCCGTTCGAGCCCATACAATCAGCAAGCTTGCGAGCGCTCTCTCTCAACACAGCGCTTCTGCTCGCGCTGGCCTCTGTTAAGCGAGTTGGGGACCTGCAGGCGCTGTCAATTGACGACTCGTGTATTGAATTCGGGCCAGGTGATTGCAGACTCACCGTCAAGCCTAGAAAATGTTATGTGCCTAAATTGCTTTTGACTCCATTTAAAGCGCAGGTCATAACACTATCTGTTTTCCGCCCCGAAACACCGGCCGGGGCAGAGCCGCTTAATACACTCTTGCTGTGCCCTGTATGTGCGGTGCGCACTTATATTGAGCGCTCTAGACAGTTCAGACTCTCGGAACAGCTATTTGTATGCTTTGGAGGACGCACAAAAGGCCTACCTGTGTCCAAGCAAAGGCTGTTACACTGGAACGTCGACACAGTTGCTTTGGCTTATAGGTCTAAGGGCGTGGAATGTCCTATAGGGGTTCATGCACACTCCACCCGCAGGCTCACGTCCTCGTGGGCGTGGGCAAATGGCATGTCTATTCAGGACATTTGCATGGCGGCAGGCTGGTCGTCACCCAACACTTTCGTGAGGTTTTATAACCTAGATGTGTCGGCGCTTGTCGGCGCAGTGACGCGCTGCCAAGATGGCGGCGGTCGGCTCCGCCCACTTTAGGCTTCAAAAATGCTCTTATGAAATCTATGAGTGACGTCACGGACACTACGTCCATGTTTTTTTACAGTCTATGATTCCAACCTAAACACATCTGACTGACCATTGCGTTGTAGAACTCAACAAACATGTCTGTGATTGGCTACTTTGCTCCCCTCTGAGGAAGTGCATTGTAAAATAATTTGACGCTTTCCAAAGCAGAAGGGCAGATACACTGGATTGTTTGCCAAATCTATTTCGTTATGCTATTCTTACGAAGAAAACACATTTTTTTGGTTATGGGCAGCTTTCCATCGAAAAGCAATCAGAAGCAACAGCAGGCAGTTGTATTATACATGCGAAACTAAAGTCCGGCCGTCCCCCTCGGTCCGGGGGGGCACAGGGATGTCCGTGGAGGGGCAAAGAGATTCCACACTCACTCCGTCCAACCTCCATTTTCTCTCTGTTTGAACCTCTCTATCAGTCCCTCCATCTATCTGCCTCATACTCCATCTGTGAAGGAAGCATGGAAAGTGGATGTTTCTCTCCATGAAGCAACGTTTGTTCTGTGCCTTTCTGTCACCAGTTAAGCTACAGAATTTTCTACCTAACAGTAATTTAAGAATGTCAAATGAGGAAATCACTTTAGAGAAAGTCCTTTTCGTTCTGCAACTTTGTAACTGAATTTCATGGTTGTTTATGCAGGGTTTTCTTTTGTAATTTTTTGATGACAAAACTGTAGCGAATCAGCTCATGGGGAAATATGAATAATTAATCATAACTAGTTATAATTAATTATAAATATTTAGATCCGCTGTAGATATTTAGCTGACCTCTCAGGGTCAACTGTCTGTCAATTCTAAGAACGTAGACTTGAGCTTACCTGATTTGTGTTGGTCGAGGTTTCGATGATTGGCATGTGGGCCCGTTGCTCAATCGAACGTTGTCTGGCTACTTTTGGGGTGTCGACCGGTTTCAAGGGGATGCTCCTCCCTTGGAGGAGTCTGATGCTGTGTTGCATCAGGCAAGGTGTCAGAAGTTTGTCCTTCTCAGTACTCCTTAGTTGAGTTTTGTTCAAGGAGCTCTTTTGCAAGTGTCAGCAGCTCCTGTAACCCAGAAGTAGGCGTGTCCAACTGTCCCTGTGTAGCCTCCGTTCGGCACCTGTGTGAGGGGTGTGGAGGAGGATGTTGTGGTGGACGGCTGTTGGACATACAGTGGTGTTTGCATGCAAGATGAGGAGGCCTTTTTCCATGGCTTTTCCCAGTGGTTGTTCTGGAACCTGGGTCTGTTGCCATGATGATGGCTCCGTCCTCTTCTGGCTAGGGGCTTTCTGTAGAAGGGTTTTGCATTGTGGCAATGCTGGGTGCCTTCTGGTGCCCGCTTTGGATTCTGAGTTGTGAAGTTCAGAATCAGCAGCGATCAGTCC
>NW_015505184.1:609780-612453 GCF_001515645.1 Sinocyclocheilus grahami
GATCTCTGGGAGCTCTTTGTAGCCATAACTCTCGCTTGAGTCATGAGTCTGTGGTACTCTTCCCTCTGTGTCCAGTTGCTTTCGGCTCAGTAGGTGGTCATCATCCCTGGGTAGAAGGGTGTTCCTCACAACACCTGGCCAGTCCTCTTTGGTCTGCATTCTGGGCAGTTAGTCTGAGCCTCTGCAACGTTTTGACACACTGGTGTTGAGAGTAAGGGCTAGAGACTACCACAAGATCAGAGTGTGGAGCTAGGGTTTACAGCTAGGTTTTACCAGGTGTGCTTAGCATGACAGAATAGATAGGTTTGGGTCAGCATATGTTTGCTGAAAAGGGTGTGAACAAAGTTCTGATTGATGACTTAAGACTGCTCTTATTGTCAAATTATCGCTCAGAACTTACTGATGTTTCACGTAACATGTTTTAACCTCTGAGGAAGTGAAGGAGAAGAGGGAAAAAGAGGAGGAAAAGGAGAGCATTTCTATTCAGATTATGCTTATTATTTGGTGCTCAGGACAATAGTTATGCCCTAGTGTTTGTCTAGAGGACTTGTGTAGCAGGGTCATAAAATTAGGGCTCATGTTGAAAATAAACAAATCAAAAATAGAAGTGTCTCTGGTTCCTTTTGAGATTCAGAGAGAACATCAAAACAAAGGGGGCATGATATGTAAATGGATTTAAAATGAGCTGACTGCTATTATTAAAACAAGGTAATCAATCTGGTATTAGGTACAAATAGTAGCACTAGTGATTAACTGATTTGTGTTGGGCAACACACCATGTCTGGTCACAGCTGCTGCGTGTTCAGCTCCCATGCTGTGATTTTGCCATGTGTGTGCCCCGCCCTCCGTAGCACGTTATTCACTGTGTTACTAAAAACACCCAATAACTTAATGATTCTTCTCTAGATAGACAGTTAAAATGTAATTAAATTTAGATTTAATTAACTAGTAACTGAGCAATAGCATTCAGGAAGGATACATCTAAGATAGTTAAATTCGCTGAGACGAATTAAAGATTGGGAAACATAGAAAGAGAAGAAAAAGAAGGAAAAGACAGGGAAAACCAGGGATTAGGTTAAATTCAAATTACTTCACACTGCATACACACATGCTGTATTTAAAAGCTTCAATTAAAGAGTGCTAACCCCTAATTGTTAAAGCTATTTGGTAGCTTAGCCTAAGATTAAACTATGCTAAGTCGTGTTAGCTTAGATGCTTAAGGTGGTTTGTTTACAACATGGCATCGCCGGGTGACGCGTGTGCTCTGTGGAGTTAGCACTTCCTGTGACAAGTTGTTGTCACGGTAACCAATGCATGCCAGTGTAATTAATGCAGTTTAATGTCTGTCTATGTTAAACAGTCATAACACAGTAATGACCACCAGATTGCTAGGCTTGTATATATACAGTCAAAGTGTAGATTAATTGCTTCAATCTAATTATAAACTATAAGGCCTTTATGCTGTAGAAAGAGGAGCAACACTCAAATCTACCTTGATATAACTGTACTGAGATTTCTTCTTCAAAGAAACAATTTAAACAATACTGCAATTTTGTGATTTCTTCACTAAAGCATTATACATTATGGTACAGTTTGGACATGCCGCTGAGCTGAGATTCAGACTCATTCTTTGTCAGAACAGATTTATGCTTTAATACTGAAATTAGGGTTTCTTTGCTAAAATCAGATTAACCTTACACTGATACCATTTAGCATGAAATACATAAAGACTCTTCCAATCATAATAGTGGTACCAATTCAAGTCCCCACCTTATCTGCATTTAAACAAGCCAGCAAATAGGGACAAAACAGCGTATCTCAAGTCACGCCCTATTTTAACCTGGACTATCAAGCATACACTTTTAGGTTGACAGTGTTTAAAACTCATAACTTTTGTTTTATCTTGCCCGCATTTCCTCCACCAAAATCTGTAGCGAATCAGCTCATGGGGAAATATGAATAATTAATCATAACTAGTTATAATTAATTATAAATATTTAGATCCGCTGTAAATATTTAGCTGACCTCCTCAGGGTCAACTGTCTGTCAATTCTAAGAACGTTAATTTCCTGGTTAAAGGAAATAACTTTCTTACTGTACAATTCTACAAAAGCTTGTAGCATAAATCTGCATGATTAAATGACTCCAGTTATGAGCAAGTAAGTAAGACTTTATTAACTACATAAACACTTAAACTAGTCTAACATACTACATAAACACACACACTCACATACAGTTGGTATAGGAAAGGGTTAAAGCTTAACTCAGTACAGAAAAGAGACATAAGGAATGAAATTTATGGAATCATTTGCATATTCAGCAGATCTACACCTGAGGGAAACGCAAGTGCTATAACAAGTCTCAGTCAGCTTAATGCTGTCACACCCCTGTGGACTGTCGATTATGGTTTCTCCCTCTGTGTCCTTATTTGGTTGTTCCTGTTCCCATTATTAGTTAATCACCTCATTGTGTTCACCTGTCTGCCCTTCATTATCTGCCCTATAAGTTCCTGTCTCTTGTATCCTAGTGTGGTCAGTTATTGTGAATGTTACCCTGTGCGTGTGCTCCTACCCTGGCGGGCAGCTGGCATCCCGAAACCAGCGCTCTCAAGCCCACCAGCCTCTGTCACGAATCCAGTCCCTCCCGAAAACCACCCCGCTGCACCAGCTCACC
>NW_015505184.1:612691-619130 GCF_001515645.1 Sinocyclocheilus grahami
AGGAAGGGCTCCGGATCCCCAGTTAAGCCCAGGAAGAGCTCCAACCCCAGAGCTCACTCCCGTGACGGCTCCAGCCCCAGAGCTCGCTCCCGTGACTGCTCCATTCCCAGAGCTCGCTCCCGTGACTGCTCCAGCCCCAGAGCTCGCTCCCGGGTCGGCTCCAGCCCCAGAGCGCCCCCAAGTGCCCGCTCCTCCAGAGCGCCGACCAGAGCCCGCTCCTCCAGAGCGATCCCCAGGATTCCGGAATTTCCCCAAGAAGGTTTTGGGGGGGGCCATACACCCGTGGCCGAGCCAGCCAAGGCCAAGGAGGATCTACAACAGCCTCCCAAGTATCCAGCTCCACCATGGCCTCCCAAGTATCCTGCTCCGCCGTGGCCTCCCGAGGTTCCTGCTCCGCCGTGGCCTCCCGAGGTTCCTGATCCGCCATGGCCTCCCGAGGTCCCTGATCCGCCATGGCCTCCCGAGGTTCCTGATCCACCGTGGCCTCCCGAGGCCCCGGATCCGCCCTGGCCTCCCAAGGCCCCTGATCCACCGTGGGCCCCCGAGGTCCCTGATCCACCATGGCCCCCCGAGTATCCGGCTCTGCCATGGCCTCCCAAGTATCCTGCTCCGCCGCGGCCTCCCGAGGTCCCTGCTCCGCTATGACCTCACGTGTCCTCTGCTCCGCCATGGTTCCCGGATCCACCCTGGAGGCGTTGCAGACATCCTGGCACCCAGTTTATTAGGTGAGGGGACTGTGACGATTTGTTAATCTAATGAATAACTGATTTGTTAAATCAAATGAAAAATTGTGTTTTTGATTGGTCCAGATGCTACAAAACATACAAATGAAGCTATATTGATGCATAAAAACCCATTTATACAGTGAAGTGTTATTTTACATTATTTATACACTATTAAAATGATACATTTCAGTTTTCATTTTAGTTTTACTTGATTGCACAGATACTATTTATACTGAACTGAGCTGCATGATGACATCACTGAATTCAATGATGAACTGCCTTTAACTGAAAATTGAGTGTTTACTATTGTCATTTTGCATAATGACACTATTTTCCTAATTAATGCTGTACAGTTGCTTTGACACAATCTGTATTGTTAAAAGCGCTATATAAATAAAGGTGACTTGACTTTTAGTTTAATGTGCTGTCATTGTCATTTTGTTATTTGACATGTTATTTGTCATTTTTACAAGTATTTTCTTTTCTTTTTGTGGGAGGGTAGGCTGTTGTTTGTTTGTATGTTTTTAAATATTAATGTATTTAAACAATTTAATATTCATATTAAATAATATCATTTATTAATAATTAACATATCAAGAAATAAATATAATAGAAATTATTATTAATATAAAAATAATTCTAATTTCAGTTCAGTGTCATTTTTTATTTACAGTTAATGTGCTTAAACTAATTTTTAACAAATTTATTTCAGTTAGTAAGGGAATTAATTTTCATGTAGTTTAAATTTTTTTATATTCATTACATTATTTATAATATTTTATTTCAGTTTTATTTCAATTAACAATAAATATTTTTTGTTTTATTTTTAGTTAACGATAATAACCCTGATACAGTGTGACTTAAGATATTAAAGACATCAACATTTTTAATATGAATGACATTTACAGATATAAATAAGATTTTACTAAAGCAAGCTTTTCAAATATTTACTTCTATAGTATTTACTATAGTATCTGAAATGTATACACGTGTTTTTTCCTTTTAAAAAAAAAGATCAATAGAACAAAATGTGCAAAAATCACAATAAAATTACATAAATTCTGAACATTAGAGAAAGCAGTATAAAAACCTTTGGTGAATGTTACAAAATAATAATAATAACAATCACTACGTTAAACATATTTTATTAATGTGTTAAGTGTTAACTTAATATAAAAGTCATATAAAAAATACATTTTATAAAATATTTTAAAACTTTTTTCACACTTTTTTTCCTGATCCCCTAGGACTCCCTTGCAAACCTCATTATACGTGTAGTGAAAAGATTGTTTTCTTCCAAAGTTAAAACCAGAACAATTATGCTAATTATGTTTGAATGAGTGTGTGTACTGATTATAAGGTTCAGCTTTTGCAAGGGACAGCCCTTTCCAAAATCAACAAATACTGCAATTTTTATCCACATCCTATATTTAGACTCAACAACGTTGCGGTTTCCAATGATCGACAGGCACTAAGCCAAACACATTATTATAGCACAAGTCATAATATGATGTTGCCACTAATATGTGACCTCAATTGACCAACTGGTTTGCATGGATACTAATAGAAGAGCTGGAGCTGGACCAATTTTTAAAAAGATTAACTCAATTCATAAGCTGAGCTGTATTCATTAGGGGTACATTAGGGGTACTTACAGAACCGTCTCACAAATGTATGAGGGAATTTGCTTTTGCCCAAATCCTAACATCTGAGTCCTACTAGTTGAGAAAGCTAATGAACACGACTATAAACAAATCAGACTCATTTGACATGTGGGCTTTTTCTGTTCTCCTTCAAGACAAGATAAGGATTTAAAGAGACAAGGGGGAAGGTCCACAGGAGGGGCTTGAGAATACAAACACTCTCAGAGATGCAATGGCCAGGTCTGATATTTGAAACGATTATTCTGTTTTGACAGCACTTCATTAAAGAACGTGCAGAAATTACTGAAATAGGTGAACACAGAACTAGAGGGAGACACAAAGAGGAGAATTCACATTTACTTCCACGCTCTATTTGTGTTGTTTTAGCACACAATTCACTAAAGGAATTATGTAAATCAGTTTAAGGTGCAAAAACGACCAAAAACAAATCCCAATTTGAAATATTAAATTATGAAGGATGCAGCAGACTACTGCAATCTGACATACTTTACAGGGACTGTACAGCATGATCAATACAAAATGACTATCTATTGAGTTTATTCTTGCACAATGAACCCAGCAGATCGTCTTGTTCACCTTTGCCAAGGAAACAGGGGCATTGAGGATTATGAGGACTTTTGTGGACTTTGTCACCAGGTAGACTTTAATGAAACCTTCCTAAAAGACATTTTTCGTTTTGATTTAATTAAGGACATATCACAGTTAATGCCACGCAACACCCCACACTGGTCACTTGAACAATAAATTGATCATGCTCTGCTGTTGTGCAGCTCATCGTACACTGTGGGTTTTGCGGATAAGGAGCCTCTTCACATCCCGACCGTCATGTCTGGAGTTGTTCACGTCACGCCTGCTACTCCAGGGTCTGATCACGTCACGCCTGCCAAGCCACAGCCTGCACACATCATGTCTGCTACGCCAAAGCCTGCTCCCGTCATACCCGCTACTCCAGGACCTGCTCACATCATGCCAGTTAAGTTAAAGTTTTCTCATGTCATATCTAGCAAGTCAGAACCTGTTCACTTCATGTCTGCCAAGCCAGAGTCTGCTAACGTCATGTCTGCTACCCCAGGGCCTGCTCACGACACGTCTGTCAAGCCAGAGCTTACTCACGTCATGCCAGCACATCAAGAGATTCTTTACAACATGGTCGCCATTCAAGAGCTTCATCGCATGATGGCCGCCACACAGGAGTCTCTTCACAAAATGGAGTTCACCTTCTAGAGTCTCATCACGTCTCAACTGATCTTTCAGAATCTTGTCACGACATGGCCGCCACGCCTGAGTCCCCGGCCAAGATGGCCGCCACGCCTGAGTTCTCGGCCAAGATGGCCGCCACGCCTGAGTTCTCGACCAAGATGCCATGCCTGAGTCCCCGGCCAAGATGGCCGCCATGCCTTAGTCCCCGGCCAAGATGTCCGCCACGCCTGAGTCCCCGGCCAAGATGACCGCCACGCCTGAGTCCCCGGCCAAGATGACCGCCACGCCTGAGTCCCCGGCCAAGATGACCGCCACGCCTGAGTCCCCGGCCAAGATGACCGCCACGCCTGAGTCCCCGGCCAAGATGGCCGCCACGCCTGAGTCGGACGTGGAGCTTGGGCTTGGACAGAAAGGTCTGATTGCTAGTGTGATGGACCCACCTCTGATGTCGGTGTGAGCTGCAGGCATCCCGGTAACATCAGCGCTCTCAAGCCCTGCCATCTTACAGGTCATGCCACACTCTGCTGCCCTTCCTGTAATGGCGGTCGCCATTTTGAGCGTGTGGGGTGCACACTGCGCTCCAGAGGCCTCTATCTGTCTACAAGTCTGCTCCTGAGGTCTCTCCTGTCCACGAGTCTGTCTCAGAGCCCTCTCCTATCCACGAGTCTGCTCCAAGGGCCTTTCCTGTGCCTCCAGAAGTGGTAGCTTCCGCTGCAGAACCTCCAGAGGTGGCGGCATCCGCTTCCGAACTCACTGCCTGCCCTGTTACGGCCACAGAGGACGTTCATGAACTCATAGTATGCCCTGTCACGGCCATGGAGGCCTGTCATGAACTCACTGTCTGTCCTACCACGGCCAAGGAGGCCGTTCATGAACTCACTGTCTGTCCTTTCACGGCCAAGGAGGCCGCTCATGAACTATCTGCTTGCTCTGTTACAGTCAAGTGGTCTGTCCATGTCACTGCTCCACCATGGTTTCCTGCTCTGCCGTCATCACCCGGCCCCCCGCTCTGCCTGCTCCGCCATGGCCCCCCACTCTGCCTGCTCTGCCATGGCTCCCCTGTCTGCCTGTTCCTCTTCACGGACCTGGCCCTCCATCCCACCCCCTGGACCACCTCCAGTCCTCCACCATCCTGTTAATCATGTTCTGTCATGTGATTCCCTTGTCTGTGTGTTATGTTCTGATTTGTTCTTTGGTTCATGTGTCATGTTCTGATTGGTTGTCCTAGTCATGTGTCTTGTTTCCCATTGGTTTGTTCTTGTCATGTGACCCTCTTGTCATGTGACCCTCTTGTCTGTATAAGTAGCCATGATGTTGTCATTGTTCTTTGTCGTCTATTGATGTTGTAACCCGCTGTTGGTCCCCCGCTGAGTCTAGTCTGTTATGCCTCGTCGAGTCAAGTCTGTGTCTCTAGTCTTCATCTGTTTGTATTATTGTTTGGATGTTTGGATCACCTGTAAATAAACTGCACTTGGGTTCTTCACTACGCTCGCCTTCAGTGGACTGAATTCGTTACAGAGAAGCAGCCAAACTTCTCACATATGGAACTTCTCACTCCTTCATGCATCAAATGACCCATATCACAGGGTCAGACATGAAAAGAATGAACTCGCATGTCACTTAGCTCATCTTTTTTCACATTTCCCAAAAAGGGGTCAGATGAAAAATTTTTTGCTCTGGTTTCTTGGTTGCAGTGATTTCCAAAAGCCTTTGTTTGGGAGTTCCAGATGTAAGAGACCTAAGAGTATATTGCTATGATTTGGGGCTGAGCAGCAGCACAATGTCTGACACTGGACCAGACATTGGTCCAGTGTCAGACCGATGGCACTCTCTTAAGCAACAAGGGCTGTTTTGTACTGTCAAACTCTCCTTTTCTACTAAATCAAATTGACCCTTGTGTGCAGTGCCTGCTGCCCGTGCGGTCCCTCACTTCCTGCTTTAATGACACTCTCAAACCGAGCTAGAAGTGCTCTAATGTTCTTGTTACTGACAAGACGGATCACTAAAAGGGGAGGAAGAGAGGAAGACAAAAGACAGAATGCTGTCTTGAGACGGCAGCCTAAATGGTGCATTTTGAAGGAAAGTTTTCCTGCACAATCTCAAGTCCACGGGCTGGCAGGAAATCAGACACATCCTTGGATGTAAAAGAAGTCTAGAGGAAATAAATTCAACAACTTTGTAATTGGGGGACCACAGACCACTAAAAAGAACTTTCTCATGGTTCCTTTCTGAAATAACATGTAGGAGCAGGCCATACAACTAATTTAAGACAAATATGCTGTGCAATTGAAGACCAAGTAATTCTTACAAGTTACTATTTCTTATAGTCTTAAATCTAGAGGTCTTCCACCCTTAATGCATATGTGAATCAAAATGACTAGATGCATATTCTTTTCTCTACTTTCTCTATAAATACTTGATTTGTCAATGAATATAAATGTTAAAGACCATTAAGATGATGATAAAACCTCCCTTTGAGGACATCCAGAGAAGGTCTTGTTTGGAAAAATTATTCATACAGAAAACAAATCTTTTATTTTTTGGTGTAGGATTATGATTTGGGTTTATAGTAAGTATAATTAGCTTTATATAAAAACAATGGAAGAAGCCCATGGTATATGCTAATTTAGATATAAATTTATAATTACAGGTATAGATAACAGATGGAAAATGAAAATTCTATTTTTATCCACATATGGAAGCTTGTTCTTAATACACTCCCTTGTAAATGTAAATGTGAAAAGTATGCGTGAAAAAATATAAAATAAACTAAAATATAAAAAATTAGGTTCCCTTTCAGTCGGACACTCTCGACATCACGTCGGATGACCGACGAATTGGGATCTCGCT
>NW_015505184.1:620459-627458 GCF_001515645.1 Sinocyclocheilus grahami
GGGACTTGCACGAGGGTGGTCACGACCCGGAAGTTCTCAAGGAACAAGGAACGGTGGAAGCACCTCAGCCCGCTCATGCCGAGGGCGGCCGGGCGGAGAATCTTTTGTTTCCTTTTTTTCCGCCAGCACCGAAATACTTGACAAAAGAGCAAATTCTTCTATCTCTGGGTCCCCAGAGGGGACGGGGGGTTGTGGACAATCCAGTGCCATATCACACTCACCCTCCTCTCTCGCCAGTGAGCAGCAGTGGGCGGATCGGGAGGACGAACCAACGGACTACCCACGCACCCTCTGCTCGAACGCAGGTGTTACACACACCCAGACCCCGCCTCGGACCGGCTACGAGATGCCTGGGCCGGGTCCCTGCGTTCTTCCGCGCTGCCCCACTGCGGGTACGCCTGTAGTTCCGTTGATGCCACTTGCGCGGTGTCTGGGAGCCTGGCTAGAGCTACCCAGCCCATCTCGATGGCTCCTTCGAACCGTCAGGCTCGGCTATGCGATTCAGTTCGCCAGGCGCCCTCCCAAGTTCAGGGGCATCCACTTTACTTCAGTGAAAGCAGCAGATGCCTCTGTTTTGCGTGCAGAGATCGCAGTCCTGCTGGCGAAGGATGCAATAGAGCCGGTTCCTCCAGCCGATATGAGGACGGGGTTTTACAGCCCTTACTTCATTGTACCCAAGAAAGGCGGTGGGTTGAGACCCATCTTGGATCTGCGCGTCTTGAACCGGGCCCTTCACTGGCTCCCGTTCAAGATGCTCACGCAGAAATGCATCTTCAGGTGTATCCGTCCCCAAGATTGGTTCACAGCGATCGACCTGAAGTACTTCTGTGTGTCGATCCTTCCGCGCCACAGGCCATTCCTGCAGTTTGTGTTCGAGGGGCGGGCATACCAGTACAAGGTCCTGCCCTTCGGGCTGTCCCTGTCACCCCGTGTCTTCACGAAAGTTACGGAGGCAGCCCTTTTTCCCATGAGAGAACAGGGCATTCGCATTCTCAACTACCTCGACGATTGGCTCATACTCGCTCAGTCTCAGGATCAGTTGTGCGAACACAGGGATTTGGTACTTGCACTTTCCGGGTCCAAGTTACACCGGCCTGCCGCCAAACCTTCACCCCGTGGTCAGACCTTGCATTTCTCAGGGCAGGAGTGCCCCTAGAGCAGGTCTCCAGGCATGCTGTGGTTTGCACGGATACCTCAACCACCAACTGGGGGGCCACGTACAACGGGCTTGCAGTGTCAGGGGTTTGGACGGGGCCCCAACGACACTGGCACATCAACTGCCTCGAGTTGCTGGAGGTGCACCTTGCCCTGAGCCGTCTCAAAGGGCGCTTACGAGGCAAGCATGTACTAGTCCGCATGGACAACACAGCGACCATTGCGTACATCAACCGACAGGTGGTCTGAGCTCCCGTCGCATGTCACAACTCGCCCGCCACCTCTTCCTCTGGAGTCAGAAGCATCTGAGGTCACTTCGTGCTGTTCACATTCCTGGGCTGCTCAACCGGGCAGCCGACGAGCTGTCTCGAGCTGCGCTCCCGGGAGAATGGCGACTCCATCCCCAGATGGTCCAGCTGGTTTGGAGACGTTTCAGAGCCGCTCAGGTAGACCTTTCTACCTCTCCAGAAACCTCTCACTGCCAGTTGTTCTTCTCCCTGGCCGAGGGAACACTCGGCATGGACGCACTGGCACACAGCTGGCCTCGGGGGCTTCGCAAATATGCGTTTCCCCCAGTGAGCCTTCTTGCAGAGATACTGATTGGCCTCCATCAAGAGGGTAGGGGACCTGCATGTATTTTCGGTCAACGATTCGTGCCTGGAGTTCGGGCCGGCTGACTCCCAGGTAACCCTGAGGCCCCGGCCCGGCTATGTGCCCAAGGTTCCCGCTACGCCCTTCAGGGATCAGGTGGTGAACCTCCAAGCGCTGCCCTCGGAGGAGGCAGACCCAGCCCTAGTTTTGCTCTGTCCCGTCCGTGCCTTAGGGTGCTACGTAGACCGGACGCAAAGCTTCAGGACCTCAGACCAGCTCTTTGTCTGTCACGGAGGCAGGCAGAAGGGGAATGCCGTCTCTAAGCAGAGGATGGCCCACTGGATAGTGGATGCCATCACCCTGGCTTATCAGGCACAGGGTGTGCCCTGCCTGTTCAGGTTGCGAGCTCACTCAACTAGAAGTGTTGCATCCTCCTGGGCGCTGGCTCGTGGTGCCTCGCTGGCGAATATCTGTAGAGCTGCGGGCTGGGTGACCCCTAACACGTTCGCTAGATTCTATAGCCTTCGTGTGGAGCCGGTATCCTCCTATGTTCTCACCTCAAACGGGTAGAAGCACTGAGAGGCCCCGGCTTCGGGTCAGCTTGCTAAATCCACTCCAGAGAGTCCATATTGTAGACCCTGTTGAGCTCCTCCATCCCCTCGGCAGCCAGACGTAGCGGAGCGTCCAGCGCCAGGCCTTCACTCGTTGAATCCTCGAGAACCGGTAGAAGGCTGGGTTCCATATGTAAGACCTAAGTGGATCCCATATGTGTAAAGTCCACGGTATAGCCTCGAGCCCGTGTTTCCCAGGCAGACTTCTGCCATTCCAAGAGGGTTACAATCACCTCCAATTTTCCATATGCACCTAAGGAATCTTCATATGTGTTTTCCCAGTGTTAGCCAGTCTTCCTCATTGGGTAGTGCCATAGCAGCAGTAGCTGGTCCTCTTGTGCAAGCACTGGCCTACGGCAAAAAGTAGGGGCGCAGGTGGCTTCCACAGGACACTGGAAGGGGCAGTATCTGTGGCCTTTTGGTAGGGATCCCAATTCGTCGGTCATCCGACGTGACGTCGAGAGTGACCGACTGAAAGGGAACGTCTCGGTTACGTATGGTAACCCTCGTTCCCTGAAGGAGGGAACAGAGACGTCACGTCCCGTCACCACAGCTCCTGTACCACCGCTGAGCGTCACCGTTCGGGTCCTCAGCGAAAACCTGAATATGCGCTGCATCTGCTGCCTACTTATACTCACGCTGTGATCAGCGGCAGCTGGATGCAATAATCGCATGACAATGTGCATTGGCTCATTTCATTTACACTCGAAGTAGATTGGTCTCTCTAAGCGTGATCCCAATTCGTCGGTCATCCGACGTGACGTCGAGAGTGACCGACTGAAAGGGAACGTCTCGGTTACGTATGGTAACCCTCGTTCCCTGAAGGAGGAAACGAAGACGTCACGTCCCATCCCCACAGCTCCTGTACCACCGCTGAGCGTCACCGTTCGGGTCCTCAGCGAAAACCTGAATATGCGCTGCATCTGCTGCCTACTTATACTCACGCTGTGATCAGCGGCAGCTGGATGCAATAATCGCATGACAATGTGCATTGGCTCATTTCATTTACACTCGAAGTAGATTGGTCTCTCTAAGCGTGATCCCAATTCGTCGGTCATCCGACGTGACGTCTCCGTTCCCTCCTTCAGGGAACGAGGGTTACCATACGTAACCGAGACGTTCCCTTGGATGCATGCAGTGTTATTTTAGTATTTATTATATACTATTATACCACTATTATAGTACAGTTTTTAATATTATATGATTATTATATAACATTATATAACATTATAGTACATTTATTCATATTTTGACATTTTTTATGATAATATTTTTTAATAATGCACCTCTGCAAGCTTGCATTCTTCCTCTATTTTTGAGTTCAGTGCCTACATCTAGAAAGTCGATAAATACCCAATGTATAGAATCAAATCTTCAGATCTAATTCAAAATATATTGCTACTTCCGTTTCATAACTACTTTAAGAGCCCTCTAAAAATTCGGCACTAGTAAAACATCTGCTATAATTAACTACCTGCGATTTATATGTTGCAGGCAACAAATCAGTTTTTGTTTGAGTACACAGATATTTCTGAATTGGTATCAATGGAGAGAAATGGTATTTGCTGCCAGATGGTGAAGTTACGACATCGACCAGCAGGGCTCACTGGCCCATACTAACCAGCCAAACCTTGACCCTTGGTGTGTTCACAAACAAACAGAACTGCATTCACATTAATTCCTGGTCAAAATGGAGATGAACGATAGCTGCAAAAATCTTTGGTGCATGACACGTCAGCAACTTCTGTTTAGTTAAACAAACCTATCTGTGGGCAGAAGACACCCACTGATTGCAGGGGCACTGTGCACTGTAAACCACATTAAAGACTATGAGCAGTGTCAACCAACACTGTAGAGATCAGCCACACATGCAGAATTACAGCAGTGCCCTTATAATACAAACACTGTCTAGGGTTCAAATAGCACCTTTGAAGACACATGCAGTTTATGAGGTGACAGGAAAAGCATGTGCAGTGATCAAAAAGTTCATAACACAAGTACACCCTATAGGCATGTTGTCACAATGGAAACCTGGGGCAAGTTCAAGCTCAAACCGTGCACCGTTTTGCTAAGGTTTCCGGTTTGAATGACATATTTCCTGGAAACGGTGTGCAATGGTGTGCAACGGGGTTTGAGATGCGTTTTCTCTTGTTTGGTGGGTGTGTCAAACATGTCAGCCCAATCAGCAGCAACATGTATATAAACCACGTGGTATTAAAGAGACAGCTCGCACAATGTAATTAACATCCAAATAAATTCACAAGAGCAAGTATATTGTTTGCACATGTTTATTTACATTAAAGGCAAAATAACTGAAATAATAAGGGCACAAGTATAGATCTGGAACTTCTTTAAGTCTGTCTAAATATCATTTAGTAATTGCAATATCTTCTGGTCCATATCCTTTCCTTAGGAAGGTGTGCTAAATACTGATAAAGGTAACATAAAAATACTATACATATTTATATATTTTGCTATTGTATTATGGAGTGACACTTTTATAAATAGTGTTCAACGCACCACCGTTTCCATTTAAAAAAACGTTTTGCACCGTTTTTTGCACCAAAGTGGATGTAAAATGATAAATAAATAATAATTTTAAAAAATTTTAATCTAAATATTTAGCATGTTTTTTGGCAGAAGTGAGACTTTTTATTAATAATTTTTAAACCGCCTGAAAAATAAGTAACATTTACTACTTTAAATGCTGCATTTACTTAAAAAAAAAAAGTTGCACCCTCTAGCGAGAAATGCAGAATATTATTTCATCAGGCAGTGGACATCAATGGAGGTGCAAACCTATAGGCACAAATGCATAAAAATGTATTTAAAATAAAAATACAAAATACTGTGTGGAAAAAATATAATTTTTTTTTTCAAATTCATGTACCTGAAATACTGCTCATCCCTGCGCACATATTGGTGTTTTATTTATGATATTTAATTAATCCTCATGAATGGATTATTAAATTAATCCTCATGAATGGATTATTAAATCACACAAAAAACAAACCTTGTGAATTTCTATTGATGAAACAATATTTGGCTGTTTATTATGTGAGGTGGTTGATGGTAAAAAATCTTAAAATTCAGTTCATACTCTTAAAATATGGGAATTTGGTGTACCTTATGACATATAAGAGAAGCGTGATTAAATTATGTGTAGCCTAAAGGTCACAGACAGTATGTGGTGGTTTGAATGTGGTTAATGGTTAATATGTCTTATTCTGTCTACTCTAGTGGCTGCAGATAAAGTTTTAATTGTTGGTGATTTTAATATCCATGTTGATAATGAAAAAGATGCATTGGGATTAGCATTCATAGACGTTCTGAATTCTATTGGGGTTAGACAACAGGTGTCAGGACCTACTCATTGTCGAAATCATACTCTAGATTTAATACTGTCACATGGAATTGATGTTGATGGTTTTGAAATTATGCAGCCAAGCGATGATATCTCAGATCATTATCTAGTCTTGTGCAAACTGCATATAGCTAAAAATGTAAATTCTACACCTTGTTACAAGTATGGTAGAACTTCTACCACAAATGACTGCTTTGTAAGTAATCTTCCTGATTTATCTCCATTCCTTAGCATTTCCAATACCTACGGTTGCTCCTTTATGCTTAAGGAAAATTAAGGAAAACAGTCAGCCACGCCTCATATGTGTTAATTATTTATGTCAGATATATTTCGCATATTTATACCTTTTCTATATAAATTGTGATTGTATTTTATTTTTATGGAAACAAATTTTGTTATTTTTAATGTAACGTGAACGATGCTCTTATAGTTGTGTCATCACAGTTTAGTGACGTTATTGAATATTGTCAGTGTCGGTCACAGCGCCTTTTAACTGCTGATTTGGATCCAGCAATGTTTAATTTACAAATTAAGCACTGTACCCGGCGAAACATACCAATTTGAAAAACTAACGGAATGCATAATCGATATAAAAAAACTGGATGACAAGTAATTTCTTACTACTAAATTCTGAAAAAAAACAGAGGAGTTAATTATAGGACCTAAAAACTCAGCATGTAATAACCTAGAACACTGTCTAACACTTAATGGCTGCTATTTAGCTCCCAAACTCTGGAATAATCTACCTAACATTGTGCAGGAGGCAGACACACTCTGTCAGTTTAAATCTAGATTAAAGACCCATTTCGTTAACCTGGTTTACACATAACAAACTAACACATTTCTAATGTTCAAATCCGTTAAAGGATTGTTAGACTGCATTAATTAGGACAAACGGAACCGGGCACACTTCCCAATAACACCCGATCTACATGCCACATCGTTAGAAGAATGGCATCTACGCTAATATTAGTCTGTCTCTTTCTTATTCCGAGGTCACAGTAGCCACCAGATCCATAACTTCGTGAGCATAAAACTCCTAACACATTCAAATCTGTCTTTTCTTCATTGCAAATAAGATTTAATTTCATATGGCAATCTTTAGTCTTAACATTGCATAAACCGACTTTCTCTAAGAGAGAAGTTTTTCAGCATATGTTTGCTTGCAATCTCTTCATTTGCTTAGTTGCACTAACATAGTGTTACTGAAGCACTAAACTAAGCTTCTTGTGCTTAGAAGCTCTAACAACTTCATGAGCCTAAAACTCCTAACACATT
>NW_015505184.1:628257-628732 GCF_001515645.1 Sinocyclocheilus grahami
GACAGAAGCTCTAAAATAAGCTTCCTGTGCTTGTAAGTTCTAACAGAAGTTCATGAGCATAAAACTCCTAACACATTCAATTCTGTCTTTATGCATTGCAAATAACATTTCATTTCACATGTTAGAAACATATTTCAAATGGGCAAGGTTTAATCTTAACATTGCATAATCTAACTTTCTCTTACAGAGAAAGAAGATTTTTAGCATTTGTGGGCTTGCATTCTCTTCATTTGCTTAGTTGTATTAACATAGTGTTATTGTTCACAGAAGCTCGAAACTAAGATTCCTCTACTTAGAAGCTCTAACATAACTTCATGAGCATAAAACTCCTAACACAATAAAACTCCAAACACATCAATATATGTCTTTATGCATTGCAAATAACAGTTCATTTCACATGTTTGAAACATATTTCAAGTGGGCAAGCGTTAGTCTTAACATTGCATAATCCACCTTTCTGTTGCAGAGAAAGAAG
>NW_015505184.1:628833-629457 GCF_001515645.1 Sinocyclocheilus grahami
TCTCTAACATAACTTTGTGCATAAAACTCCTAACACATTAAATTCTGTCTTTATGCAATGCAAATAACATTTCATTTCACATGTTAGAAACATATTTCAAAAGGGCAAGGTTTAATCTTAACATTGCATAATCTAACGTTCTCTTACAGAGAAAGAAGGTTTTTAGCATTTTTGGCCTTGCATTCTCTTCATTTGCTTAGTTGTACTAACATAGTGTTACTGTTCACAGACACTCTAAACTAAGCTTCCTCTGATTCTAAGATATAACAACTTCATGAGCCTAAAACTCATAACACATTAAAATTTGTCTTTCTGCATTGGAAAAAATATTTCATTTCACATGTTAGAAATATATTTCATGAGGGCAAGATTTAGTCCTACCATTGCATAATCCAACTTTCTCTTACAGAGAAAGAAGGTTTTTGGCATTTGTGGACATGTATGCTCACCATTTTCTTAGTTCCACTAACATAGTGTTTTTATTCACAGAAGCTCTAAAATAAGCTTCCTGTGCTTTGAAGGTCTAACATAAGTTCATGAGCATAAAACTCCTAACACATAAAATTCTGCCTTTATGCTTTGCAAATAACATTTCATTTCACATGTTAGAAACATATTTCAAAT
>NW_015505184.1:630051-632210 GCF_001515645.1 Sinocyclocheilus grahami
GCTTTAATCTTGACATTGCATAATCCAACTTTCTCTTACAGAGAACGAAGGTTTTTTTGCATTTGTGGGCTTGCATTCTCTTCATTTGCTTAGTTGAACTAACATAGTGTTTCTATTCACAGAAGCTCAAAACTAAACTACCTGTGCTTTGAAGCTCTAACATAAATTCATGAGTATAAAACTCCTAATGCATTTAAATCTGTCTTTCTGCATTGCAAAATAACATTTCATTTCACATGTTAGAAAAATGTTTCAAGTGGGCAAGCTTTAATCTTGACATTGCATAATCCAACTTTCTCTTACAGAGAACGAAGGTTTTTTTGCATTTGTGGGCTTGCATTCTCTTCATTTGCTTAGTTGAACTAACATAGTGTTTCTATTCACAGAAGCTCAAAACTAAACTACCTGTGCTTTGAAGCTCTAACATAAATTCATGAGTATAAAACTCCTAATGCATTTAAATCTGTCTTTCTGCATTGCAAAATAACATTTCATTTCACATGTTAGAAAAATGTTTCAAGTGGGCAAGCTTTAATCTTGACATTGCATAATCCAACTTTCTCTTACAGAGAAAGAAGGTTTTTAGCATTTGTGGGCTTGCATTCTCTTCATTTGCTTAGTTGAACTAACATAGTGTTTCTATTCACATTACCTAGAAACTAAACTTCCTGTGCTTAGAAGCTCTAACATAAATTCATGAGCATAACACTCCTAACACATTAAAATCTGTCTTTCTGCATTGCAAGTCACATTTCATTTCACATGTTAGATACATATTTCAATTGGGCAAGCTTTAGTCTTAACATTGCATAATCCAACATTCTCTTACAGAGAAAGAAGGTTTTTAGCATTTGTGGGCTTGCATTCTCTTCATTTGCTTAGTTGAACTAATATAGTGTTTCTATTCACATTACCTAGAAACTTAACTTCCTGTGCTTAGAAGCTCTAACATGATTTATTGAGCATAAAACTCCTTACACAATAAAACTCCTGACACATTAAAATCTGTCTTTCTGCATTGCAAGTCACATTTCATTTCACATGTTAGATACATATTTCAATTGGGCAAGCTTTAGTCTTAACATTGCATAATCCAACTTTCTGTTACAGAGAAAGAAGGTTTTTTGCATATGTGGGCTTAGATTCTATTCATTTGCTTAGTTGAACTAACGTAGTGTTTCTATTTACAGAAGCTCTAAACTAAGCTTCTTGTGCTTTGAAGGTCTAACATATGTCCATGAGCATAACACTCCTAACACATTAAAATTTGTCTTTCTGCATTGGAAATAACATTTAATTTCACATTATATAAACGTTTCAAATGGGCAAGATTAACATTGCATTATCAAGCTTGTGGGCTTGCTGTCTCTTCATTTGCGTAGTTGTACTAACATAGTAACTGTTACTGTTCAAAGAAGCTCTAAACTAAGCTTCTTGTGCTTTGAAGGTCTAACATATGTCCATGAGCATAACACTCCTAACACATTAAAATTTGTCTTTCTGCATTGCAAATATCCTTTCATTTCACATGTTAGAAACATGTTTCAAGTGGGCAAGCTTCAATCTGAACATTGCGTAATCCAACTTTCTCTTACAAAGAAAGTTTTTTTGTGTTTGTGGGCTTGCATTCTCTTCATTTGCTTAGTTGAACTAACATAGTTTTTCTATTCACAGAAGCTCAAAACTAATCTTCCTGTGCTTAGAAGCTCTAACATAAATTCATGAGCATAAAACTCCAGACACATTAAAATGTGTCTTTCTGCATTGCAAATAACATTTAATTTCACATGTTAGAAACATATTTCAAGTGGGCAAGCTTTAGTCTTAAATTGCATAATCCACCTTTCTGTTACAGAGAAAGAAGTTTTTTTTTGCATATGTGGGCTTGGATTCTCTTAATTTGCTTAGTTGCACAAACATAGTGTTTCTATTTACAGAAGCTCTAAACTAAACTTCTTGTGCTTTGAAGGTCTAACATGACTTAATGAGCATAACACTCCTAACACATTCAAATTTGTCTTTCTGCATTGCAAATAACATTTAGTTTCACATGTTAGAAACGTATTTCAAGAGGGCAAGCTTTAGTCTTATTGCATTATCCACCTTTCTGTTACAAAGTAGGTTTTTTGCATATATGGGCTTGGATTCTCTTCATTTGC
>NW_015505184.1:632901-751950 GCF_001515645.1 Sinocyclocheilus grahami
ATAAAACTCCTAACACATCAAAATATGTCTTTATGCATTGCAAAAAGGATTTCATTTCCCATCTTAGAAATGTATTTCAAGTGGGCAAGCTTTAGTCTTAATATTGCGTTATCCACCTTTCCGTTACAGAGAAAGAAGGTTTTTAGCATATGTGGGCTTGGATGCTCTTCATTTGCTTAGTTGAACTAACATAGTGTTTCTATTCACAGAAGCTCAAAGCTAAACTTACTGTGCTTAGAACCTCTAACATGACTTCATGAGCATAAAACTCCTTACACAATAAAACTCCTGACACATTAAAATCTGTCTTTCTGCATTGCAAATTACATTTCATTTCACATGTTAGAAACATATTTCAAGTGGGCAAGTTTTATTCTTAACATTGCATAATCCACCTTTCTGTTACAGAGAAAGAAGGTTTTTAGCATATGTGGCCTTGGATTCTCTTCATTTGCTTAGTTGCAGAAACAGTGTTTCTATTCACAGAGGCTCTAACCTAAGCTTCATGTGCTTTGAAGCTCTAACATAAGTTCATGAGCATAAAACTCCTAACACATTAAAATCTGTCTTTCTGCATTGCAAATAACATTTCATTTCACATTATATAAACATGTTTCAAATGGGCAAGATTTCATCTTAACATTGCTTAGCCAACTTTCTCTTACTGAGAAAGAAGGTTTTTAGCATTTGTGGGCTTGCTTTCTCTTCATTTGCTTAGTTGCACTAACATAGTTACTGTTACTGTTCACAGAAGCTCTAAACTAAGATTCCTGTGCTTAGACCTTTGATTGTCTAACATAAGTCCATGAGCATAACACTCCTAACACATTAAAATTTGTCTTTCTGCATCGCAAATAACATTTCATTTCAAATTATATAAACACGTTTCAAATGGGCAAGATTTAATCTTAACATTGCTTTAGCCAACTTTCTCTTACCGAGGAAGAAGGTTTTTAGCATTTGTGGGCTTGCTTTCTCTTCATTTGCTTAGTTACACTAACATAGTTACTGTTACTGTTCACAGAAGCTCTAAACTAAGCTTCTTGTCCTTTGATTGTCTAACATAAGTCCATGAGCATAACACTCCTAACACATTAAAATTTGTCTTTCTGCATCGCAAATAACATTTCATTTCAAATTATATAAACACGTTTCAAATGGGCAAGATTTAATCTTAACATTGCTTTAGCCAACTTTCTCTTACCGAGGAAGAAGGTTTTTAGCATTTGTGGGCTTGCTTTCTCTTCATTTGCTTAGTTACACTAACATAGTTACTGTTACTGTTCACAGAAGCTCTAAACTAAGATTCCTGTGCTTAGAAGATCTAACATAACTTCATGAGCATAAAACTCCTAACACAATAATACTCCTAACACATCAAAATATGTCTCAAAAAGACAAATTTTAATGTGTTAGGAGTGTTATGCTCATGGACTTATGTTAGACCGTCAACATTGCATAATCAGACTTTCTCTTCTCTAAAGACGCTTTTAGCATTTGTGGGCTTGCATTCTCTACATTTGCTTAGTTGAACTAACATAGTGTTTCTATTCACAGAAGCTCAAAACTAAACTACTTGTGCTTTGAAGCTCTAACATAAATTCATGAGCATAAAACTCCTAACACATTTAAATCTGTCTTTCTGCATTGCAAAAAACATTTCATTTCACACGTTAGAAACATGTTTCAAGTGGGCAAGCTTTAATCTTAACATTGCATAATCCAACATTCTCTTACGGAGAAAGAAGGTTTTTAGCATTTGTGGGCTTGCTTTCTCTTCATTTGCTTAGTTGCACTAACATAGTTACTGTTACTGTTCACAGAAGCTCTAAACTAAGATTCCTGTGCTTAGAAGCTCTAACATAACTGCATGAGCATAAACCTCCTAACACATTAAAATATGTCTTTATGCATTGAACGTTATATTTCATTTCACATGTTAGAAACATATTTCATGAGGGCAATATTTAATCTTAACATTGCATAATCCAACATTCTCTTACGGAGAAAGAAGGTTTTTAGCATTTGTGGGCTTGCTTTCTCTTCATTTGCTTAGTTGCACTAACATAGTTACTGTTACTGTTCACAGAAGCTCTAAACTAAGATTCCTGTGCTTAGAAGCTCTAACATAACTTAATGAGCATAAAACGCCTTACACAATAAAACTCCTGACACAATAAAATATGTCATTATGCATTGCAAATAATATTTGGTTACACTTTACTTGAAGGGGTGTGCATAAGACTGACATGACACTTTCATAATCATGACATGACACCTACATAATCATGACATGACACCTACATAATCATGACATGACACATGTCATGAATATGAAGGTTACCTACATAATCATGACATGACACCTACATAATCATGACATGACACCTACATAATCATGACATGACACCTACATAATCATGACATGACACCTACATAATCATGACATGACACATGTCATGAATATGAAGGTTTTTTATGCATGTTTATGACAACTGTCATTAAGTGTCATTCGCTCAGATATGTCATTTTTAATGCAAATATGACATTATTTGATCTAACCCTAACCTAACCCTACCCCTACCCTTACCCCTAACCATAGCCCATAACAAAGACATCTCAAACAATGTCATCTTTGCATTACAAATTACATATCTGAGCGAATGACACTTAATGACAGTTGTCATAAACATGCATAAAACCTCTTTCATATTCATGACATGTGTCATGTCATGATTATGAAGGTGTCATGTCAGTCTTATGCACACCCCGTCAAGTAGTGTTACCTAACATTTCATTTCACATGTTAGAAACATATTTCAAGTGGGCAAGCTTTAGTCTTAACATTGCATAATCCAACTTTCTCTTACAGAGAAAGAATGTTTTTTGCATTTGTGGGCTTGGATTCTCTTCATTTGCTTAGTTGCACAAACATAGTGTTTCTATTCACAGAAGCTCTAAACTAAGCTTCTTGTGCTTTGAAGGTCTAACATAAGTCCATGAGCATAACACTCCTAACACATTAAAATTTGTCTTTCTGCATTGCATATAACATTTAATTTCACATGTTAGAAACATGTTTCAAGTGGGCATGCTTTAATCTTAACATTGCATAATCCAACTTTCTCTTACAGAGAAAGAATGTTTTTTGCATTTGTGGGCTTGCATTCTCTTCATTTGCTTAGTTGAATTAACATAGAGTTACAGTTCACGGAAGCTCTAAACTAAGCTTCCTGTGCTTAGGAGCTCTAACATAACTTAATGAGCATAAAACGCCTTACACAGTAAAACTCCTGACACATTAAAATATGTCATTATGCATTGCAAATAACATTTCATTTCACATGTTAGAAACATTTTTCAAATGGGAAAGATTTAATCTTAAAATGGCATAATCCAACTTTCTCTGTAAGAGAAAGAAGGTTTTTAGCATTTGTGGGCTTGCATTTCCTTCATTTGCTTAGTTGCACTAACATAGTTACTGTTACTGTTTACAGAAGCTCTAACCTAAGATTCCTGTGTTTAGCAACTCTAACATAACTTCATGAGCATAAAACTCCTAACACGTTAAATTCTGTCTTTATGCATTGCAAATAACATTTCATTTCACATGTTAGAAACATTTTTCAAATGGGAAAGATTTAATCTTAAAATGGCATAATCCAACTTTCTCTGTAAGAGAAAGAAGGTTTTTAGCATTTGTGGGCTTGCATTTCCTTCATTTGCTTAGTTGCACTAACATAGTTACTGTTACTGTTTACAGAAGCTCTAACCTAAGATTCCTGTGTTTAGCAGCTCTAACATAACTTCATGAGCATAAAACTCCTAACACGTTAAATTCTGTCTTTATGCATTGCAAATAACATTTCATTTCACATGTTAGAAACATATTTCAAATGGGCAAGATTTAATTTTAACAGTGCATAATCCAACTTTTTCTTACAGGGAAAGAAGGTTTTTAGCATTTGTGGGCTTGCATTCTCTTAATTTGCTTAGTTGCACTAACATAGTGCTACTGTTCATTGAAGCTCTAAACTAAGATTCCTGTGCTTAGAAGCTCTAACATAACTTCATGAGCATAAAACTCCTAACATAATATAACTCCTAAAACATTAAAATATGTCTTTATGCATTGTAAATAACATTTAATTTCACATGTTATAAACATATTTCAAGTGGGCAAGCTTTAGTCTTAACATTGCATAATCTACTGTTCATTGAAGCTCTAAACTAAGATTCCTGTGCTTAGAAGCTCTAACATAACTTCATGAGCATAAAACTCCTAACATAATATAACTCCTAAAACATTAAAATATGTCTTTATGCATTGTAAATAACATTTAATTTCACATGTTATAAACATATTTCAAGTGGGCAAGCTTTAGTCTTAACATTGCATAATCCAACTTTCTCTTACAGAGAAAGAATGTTTTCAGCATTTGTGGGCTTGCATTCTCTTCACATTTACATTTACATTTAGTCATTTAGCAGACGCTTTTATCCAAAGCGACTTACAATTGGGGGATACATAAAGCGATTCTTCTTAAAGAGGCAAACAGACACAAGAAGTGGTTGTAATACCAAGTTCTTAGACATTGTTCAAATAAATATAAGCTAGAAAGAGAAGGAATAAATAGAGATTTTTTTTTATTTTTATTTTTTTTATTTTTTATGATGAAGTCAAGTAGCTTCATCATAAGCTTCATCTTCATTTGCTTAGTTGTACTAAGATAGTGTTACTGTTCACAGAAGCTCTAAACTAAGCTTCTTTTGTTTAGAAGCTCTAATATAAGTTCAGAAGTTCAGTTCTAACAAGAAGCTCTGTCTTTGCCAGGTTGAGCTGTAGGTGACGTTCTTTCATCCATGCAGAGATGTCCGTCAGGTAGCCTGAGATCCATGCAGCTACCGTTGGATCATCTGGTTGAAATGAGAGATAGAGCTGTGTGTCATCAGCATAGCAATGGTAGGAGAAGCCATGTGCCTGTATGATGGGACCCAGTGATGTAGTGTAAGTGGAGATGAACAGATCCCAGACAGATTTAACTGTTGCGACTGAAGTTTCGGAAGCCAGACATAATCGTTGGAATTACATGTAGTTACACTGCTGATAATAAGTTTCTTCAGGGAAAAATGTACATCACAGAAACATAACAGTAGGAACAAACTTTTTGGAAGCCATACATCATTGATAGAATTGCACCTGGTTTCTGCTGGCATAGATTACACTATGAGTTGCTACAAATGTCCTCTCAATAAGGTTTAGCTATAGTTTAGTTATTCTTTATAAACGCTAAAATGAATCTCAGACGTGAACATATTTGCTTAGTCTTTTCATGTACAAATTAATTCTAAAAAGAAATATATATGTAATTTTACAATTAATTTGTTTGGGTACACACACACACACAAATTATTTCTAAATGGAAATATATATTTATTTTTAGAAGTAATTTGTACATGTAAATATTAAGAAAAGCAAACATGTTCACGTCTGAGATGCATTTTGAGATTAATCTCTTTATCTGTATCTCTTATTATATGTATATATATATTATACACAAACACACACACACACACACACACACACACACATATATTATACACATAGGCTAAATAACAGCACAAATATTTTGACTGTTCTTTATACTTGGCTGCTTATACTTTATTTCCCCACCAATGTCAAAATAAAACCTATCACATAACACAAAAAGAAACATGTCTTTGACTTAATATTCACTATAACACTATAATACTTATAATACCTAATACCGATTATACTCATTTATAACTCATATTCATATTTTTAGGGTGTTTTTTTCTCCATTCTCTGATGTGTTCTAACAACATTAGAATTCTGGAATCCAGAGTATTTTGGTACTGTGCTCTACCCTTTGGTTTAGCAATGTAAAAGGGCATGGAAATTTGACAATATTTTTGGTGAGTTTATAATGTAATAAATTTATATAACAATTACTACATTATGAGCTCAAGATTTTATTACGTTTTGAGAAAATTATTACATTATGAACATTTTATTGCAATAATAATGTAATACTCATTACATTATGTGCGGTTTTTACATTATGTGCAGTTTTTAAATTATGAGTTGCTACATTGATGTACACTTTTTTCCTGAAGAAGTTAATTTCCAACAGTAACAGGTGCAATTCCATTGATGATGTCTGGCTTCCAATTAGGCTGTTACTACTGTTATGTTTATGCAATGTACATTTTTCCCTGAAGAACCTTATTATCAGCAGAGTAACTACATGCAATTCCAACGATTATGTCTTGCTTCCAAAACGTCAATCGCAAAAGTTAAAATGTGTCTGTGAACAGCCATTTTGGAAGTCAGACATCATCATTGGAAATGCACCTGGTACTGCTGGCAATGAGTTTCTTCAGGAAAAAAAGTGTTCATCAAAGAAACATAACAATGGGACCGTTATGTTTCTGTGATGTACACTTTTTCCTGAAGAAACTCATTAGCAGCAGTAACCAGGTGCAATTCTATCAATGATATATGGCTTCCAAAAAGGCTGTTCCCACTGTTATGTTTCTGTAATGTACATTTTTCCCGGAAGAACCTTATTATCAGCAGTGTAAGTACATGCAATTCCAACGATTATGTCTGGCTTCCAAAACGTCAATCGCTAAGGTTAAAATGTGTCTGTGAACAGCCATTTTGCACCTGGTTACTGCTGGCAATGAGTTTCTTCAGGAAAAAAAAAGGTCCATCAAAGAACCATAACAATGGGACCGTTATGTTTCGGTAATGTACACTTTTTCCTGAAGAAACTCATTGCCAGCAGTAACTAGTTGCAATTCCAATGATGATGTGTGACCTTCAAAAAGGCTGTTCCCACTGTTATGCTTCTGTGATGTACACTTTTTCCTGAAGAAACTCATTGCCAGCAGTAACTAGTTGCAATTCCAATGATGATGTGTGACCTTCAAAAAGGCTGTTCCCACTGTTATGCTTCTGTGATGTACACTTTTTTCCTGAAGAAACTCATTGCCAGCAGTAACCAGGTTCAATTCCAATGATGATGTGTGACCTTCAAAAAGGCTGTTCCCACTGTTATGCTTCTGTGATGTACACTTTTTTCCTGAAGAAACTCATTGCCAGCAGTAACTAGTTGCAATTCCAATGATGATGTCTGACTTCCAAAATGGCTGTTCACAGACAAATTTAACTGTTGCGACTGACATTTTGGAAGCCAGACATAATCGTTGGAATTGTATGTAGTTACACTGCTGATAGGTTTCTTCAGCGAAAAATGTACCTCACAGAAACATAGCAGTGGTAACAGCTTTTTGGAAGCCAGACATAATCGTTGGAATTGTATGTAGTTACACTGCTGATAGGTTTCTTCAGCGAAAAATGTACCTCACAGAAACATAGCAGTGGTAACAGCTTTTTGGAAGCCAGACATAATCGTTGGAATTGTATGTAGTTACACTGCTGATAGGTTTCTTCAGCGAAAAATGTACCTCACAGAAACATAGCAGTGGTAACAGCTTTTTGGAAGCCAGACATAATCGTTGGAATTGTATGTAGTTACACTGCTGATAGGTTTCTTCAGCGAAAAATGTACCTCACAGAAACATAGCAGTGGTAACAGCTTTTTGGAAGCCAGACATCATCGATGGAATTGCACCTGGTTACTGCTGGCAATGGGTTTCTTCAGGAAAAAGTGTACATCACAGAAACATAACAGTGGGAACAGCCTTTTAGCAGTAACCAGATGCAATTCCATCGATGATGCCTGGCTTCCAAAAAGGCTGTTCCCAGACAGATTTAACTGTTACGACTGAAGTTTCGGGAGCCAGACATAATCGTTGGAATTACGTGTAGTTACACTGCTGATAATAAGTTTCGTCAGGGAAAAATGTACATCACAGAAACATAACAGTGGGAACAGCCTTTTTGGAAGCCATACATCATTGATAGAATTGCACCTGGTTTCTGCTGGCATAGATTACACTATGAGTTGCTACAAATGTCCCCTCACTAAAATTTAGCTATAGGTTAGTTATTCTATATAAATGCTAAAATGAATTTCAGACGTGAACATATTTGCTTAGTCTTTTCATGTACAAATTTATTCTAAAAAGAAATATATATGTCCTTTTACAATTAATTTGTTTGGGTACACACACACAAATTATTTCTAAATGGAAATATATATTTCTTTTTAGAAGTAATTTGTACATGTAAATATTAAGCAAAGCAAACATGTTCACGTCTGAGATGCATTTTGACATTTATCTCTATATCTGTGTCTCTTATATATATATATTTTATATACACACACACACACATATATATAAGAGTCAATTTCAATTTTTGCTGAATAAATAAGCTTTCCATCGGTGTATGGTTTGTTAGGATATGACAATATTTGGCCGAGATACAACTATTTGAAAATCTGGAAAATGAGGGTGCAAAAAAATCTAAATATTTAGAAAATTACCTTTAAAGTTGTCCAAATTAAGTCCTTAGCCATGCATATTAATCAAAATTACGTTTATATATTCACGGTTGGAAATTTACAAAATATCTTCATGGATCATCTTCATGATCTTTACTTAATATCCTAATGATTTTTGGCACAAAAAGATAATTGACCCATACAATGTATTTTTGGCTATTGCAAATACACCTGTGCTACTTACAGTTTTTTATGATTGCTTAAGGACAATTTTGAAAACAGGGCCTGGTTCAGTAGCACAAGACTTCAGATCATTTGCAAAATGGAACACTTTTGTCAAAACTATACACAACTTTATAAAAACAATATTTTGTTACCATACGACACACACATTTCATATGACTTTAATCTTTTTGAACCAGTTACACACTGCTGTTGCTAACCTAAAACACTTTTAGCAAGTCTAATTCTCAGTGATTAGAGTACTGTAAATTAAGTACACAGAGAAAGCGCAACTATACAATAGTTCACCAAACACTACACGAGACCAATGCTGCAGACTGACGAAAATATAATTGATTTCTCTCCATATACCCAAATCAGTCAACATGGAGAATCACAACAAAACATGTCCCAGTTGTCATGCTACTACAGTAGTGTGCATAACACGGTTAGCTCAGCAAACAACAGACAAACGTAAAATACTGTATCCAGTACAGGTTACAATTACAGTAAATAACAACAACAAACATAAAAAATAATCTGAAAAAACTGGCAATATTGTACAGAAAATACTACAGTAAACATACTATACATTATCTCTTTGCCTAGCTGGATCTGGCCAGAGAATTTCATCAACATCACAAGCAATATCCTCATTAGCAAGACAACGCGGGAAGAACCGTCTTGAATGTCGAATCCATCCTTGCACCGCTGCGGCGTCGACTTGGTCACAGGCATCCTCCATGGCCTGAATGAGGGGTACCTGAGCCTGGGGCTGGAGATCGTAAACCTTCCACCGCCATGCAGAGAAAAACTCTTCGATAGGGTTTAGAAACGGAGAGTATGGTGGAAGGTATAGTACTGTCAACTGTGGATGGTGTTGAAACCAGTTCTGGACCAAAGCAGAGCGGTGGAATGACACATTGTCCCAGATGACAGTATATTGTATCTGGTGCATTTCATTACCTGCTGTGACGATGTGGTGCAATCGGTCCAAAAATGCGAGAATGTGAGGTGTGTTGTAAGGGCCCATTTTGGCATGACGGAGGAGAACCCCATGCTGTGAAATGGCAGCGCAAAAGGTGATGTTACCCGCACGTTGCCCTGGGACATTGATTATAGTCCTGTGGCCAATGATATTTCTGCCTCTCCTTCTTGCTTTTGTGAGGTTGAACCCTGCCTCATCAATATATATGAATTCATGCAGGATTACAATACAAACCTCCACATACTCATGCCGCAGCCGTTTGTCCCTCTCTCAATTCTGCTCAAAAGGCACTTGATAAAGTTGTTTACAGTTTTTTCCAATTGCTAACACACAATTTTTCAAACTAGTAAAGAGAAAGTTTTTTTTTAAAGATGAAGTCAAGTTGCGTTTAAAAAGCTGTCGCTTGAAAATTGTCAGGGATTCAGCATTCCAGATAGGGGTGGGAAGATCATTCCACCAGCCAGGAACAGTGAACGAGAATGTTCTGGAAAGTAATTTTGAGCCTCTCTGTGATGGTACCATGATGCGTCGCTCACTAGCGGATCTCAGTCTTCTTGAGGGGATGTAGATTCGTAGTAGTGAGTGGAAGTAGACGGGTGATGAGCCTGTGGCTGTTCTATATGCAAGCATCAATGTCTTGAACTTGATGCGAGCCGCAACCGGTAGCCAGTGCAAGGAGATAAAGAGAGGTGTAACATGGGCTCTTTTGGGCTCGTTGAAGACCAGTCGTGCCGCTGCATTCTGAATCATTTGTAGAGGTTTGATTGTGCTTGATGGAAGTCCAGCCAGAAGAGCATTGCAGTAGTCCAGCCTAGAGATGACAAGGGCCTGGACAAGAAGTTGTGCAGCATGCTCCGTTAGAAAGGGCCTGATCTTTCTGATGTTGTGCAATGCAAACCTACAAGATCGGCCGGTCCTTGCAATATGGTCTTTGAAGGTCAGCTGGTCATCAAAGATTACACCAAGATTTCTGACCGAAGTCGATGGAGTAATTGTAGAAGAACCTAGCTGGATGGTGAAATCATGCTGTAGAGTTGGAGTGGCAGGGAAGACAAGAAGCTCAGTCTTTGCCAGGTTGAGCTGTAGGTGATGTTCTTTCATCCATGCCGAGATGTCCGCCAGGCAGCCTGAGATCCGTGCAGCTACCGTTGGATCATCTGGTTGCAATGAGAGATAGAGCTGTGTGTCATCAGCATAGCAATGGTAGGAGAAGCCATGTGCCTGTATGATGGGACCCAGTGATGTAGTGTATGTGAAGATGAACAGATCCCAGACAGATTTAACTGAAGTTTCGGCTGAAGTTTCGGAAGCCAGACATAATCGTTGGAATTACATGTAGTTACACTGCTGATAATACGTTTCTTCAGGGAAAAATGTACATCACAGAAACAACAGTGGGAACAGACTTTTTGGAAGCCATACATCATTGATAGAATTGCACCTGGTTTCTGCTGGCATAGATTACACTATGAGTTGCTACAAATGTCCCCTCACTAAAGTTTAGTTATAGTTTAGTTATTCTATATAAATGCTAAAATGAATCTCAGATGTGAACATATTTGCTTAGTCTTTTCATGTACAAATTCATTCTAAAAAGAAATATATATGTCCTTTTAGAATTAATTTGTTTGGGTACGCACACACACACAAATTATTTCTAAATGGAAATATATATTTCTTTTTAGAAGTAATTTGTACATGTAAATATTAAGCAAAGCAAACATGTTCACGTCTGAGATGCATTTTGAGATTAATCTCTTTATCTGTATCTCTTATTATATGTATATATATATTATACACAAACACACACACACACACACACACACACACACATATATATATATATTATACACATAGGCTAAATAACAGCACAAATATTTTGACTGTTCTTTATACTTGGCTGCTTATACTTTATTTCCCCACCAATGTCAAAATCAAACCTATCACATAACACAAAAATAAACTTGTCTTTGACTTAATATTCACTATAATGCTATTACTGTAGCTGTTTATTATAATTATATTTAACAAGTCTTCTTATTATACCTAATACCGATTATACTCATAATTCATATTCATATTTTTAGGTGTTTTTTCTCCATTCTCTGATGTGTTCTAACAACATCAGAATTCTGGAACCCAGAGTATTATATTATTATTGCAATAAAATGTTCATAATGTAATAATTTTCTCAAAACGTAATAAAATCTTGAGCTCATAATGTAATAACAATTGTTACATTATGAGAAATGTATTACATTATAAACTGACCAAACATTTTTTGTCATATTGTCATAATTTTAATAGGCTTTTAAAACATTAAAAACATTGGTTTAAACGAAATGCACCAGATTTAATTATTCATGCAATTGTAAGGGAAACAGGTCAATTTAGCTCAACGGGAATTATTTATGTTTTATAGGGAATTTGTACAGAATCACTGTTTTACAGCTGATCCCCGAGTCGGCCAGCGATTCATTGAACGAGCCATATAACATCAACTCTGCAATGGATATTAATAAGTAACTTCCAACGTGACACTTCTAGTCTGTGTAGTCGCAGAGTTGCAGCCGGCAAATTTTCATCTATCTTTTCTAACTTAATTCAAATTTTTACCTTCAGATGTATGGCTTGGTCTTCACCACAGCCTAAACATGCAGTACTCTCGAGCAAACGAAATTAATAAGATAAAGATAAAAGTTAAAATGAAAACTATAATAATAATATAAAAAAAAAATCACATTGAGACCTACAAATACTTCTAATAATAAACTGTTATTGAAAAGAACTGTTTACCGTTTGTCAGCGACGAATCCATAAATGACCTTGATTTTTTATTTTTATTTTATTGCAAACAATTCAGAGATGACATTCATGAAATACAACTTTGCATACATTATGTACATAATGTATCAACAATACATCCAATGTCATCTGAACATATGGAAGAAAAGAGAAGAAAAAAAAAGTTGACAATGACTGTTAAAAGAGAAAGATGCATTTAAATAGCTTTTTTATGAACATAAAGGCAGGAACAGAACAAATAAAGAAAAGAGGATTAAAAAAACTAAAACAAAAAAAAAACACCAAAACAAGTATTAATCACGGTACATGAAAGAGTACACGGTACTCATCATATCTCTTCAAAAAATAAATACATTTTTGTTATTAATTACTCTTAGTGTTCTACTTCACATAAGAAATCTATAAAAGTAGGAATTTTCTTAAGAAACCTTTGTTTGTTAAAATAGAATTTTGCCACAAGGATAAGAAAGTTAACAGCAGATTCTAAAGATTTGTTTTGGTTTGGTTTTCAATTGGGAATAAAATACCACATAGAATCTGACCCAAGCAAACATCTTTTTAGCCAATTCATTTTAAATGTATTGTTAGTATCATCAAAATTTAGGACTTCAAGAGCCCCAACACTCCTTTTGTTTGCTAAAACATATTTCTTCAATTTGTGAGATTTATTACTCCAAATAAAATCTATATTTTTGGAAGTGTGATTATCTACAGCTAAAGACAGGGAAGGGTACACAAATCTGGATAATTCTTCTGTTTTGGATAAGAAAACTCTGCCTAAAATTGATAAATCTCTTTGCAGCCAATTATTAAAAATATATTTTGTTTTCAATAACCGTTTGAATTCAGAAACTGTATACTAATTACATTTTTCGTTATATGAATCCCCAAATATTTCACTTAATTTTTAATTGGAATATTTAAAATTTCAGTTTCTACAGTGTCAAATAAGCAAATAATTTCACACTTAGATACATTAAGTTTGAGCCCAGAAGCATTAGAGAAGGCATTAATTGTAGTTAAGACTGGAGAAACTTGCTCTTTATCCTTCAAGAATAAAGTAGTATCATCTGCTAATTGTGAGATTCGAATCTCTCTGTTAAAGATATTAAAGCCAGCAAAGTTATTATTGTGCAAAATGTCTATGGATAATGTTTCTACAACAAATAAAAATAAAAAGGGGCTCAAAGGGCAATCTTAACGTATACCACGAAGAATAGGAAACCTTGGTGATGTACGTGAATTTAAAATGATACAGCTATCTATTTCTTTGTACAACATTTGAACAATATTTATGAATTTTGAGGGAAATCCAAAAGCCTCTAAAGAGTTTATAAGGAACTGGTGCTTTACAGTGTCGAAGGCCTTATAAAAATCGAGGAATAAGATAATTGCATCAGACTTGATTTCATCTCTATAATCAATAAGATCCAGAACAAGTTGAGTATTACAACTAATATGACGACCTTTCATAAAACCGGTCTGTGTTTCATTAATGATATGATGTAAATGTTGTTTTAATCTCTTGGCGAATATGGAAGCGATTAATTTATAATCAAAATTAAGAAGAGTGATAGGGCGCCAATTATCAATTATAGTTACATCTTTGTCTGGTTTGGGAATGAGTACAGGTTCCTATAAAAATTTGTAACAAATTTCTCAATTTCTTCAGGGTGTTTAGAAACCGAATTGTTTATTTGTAATGCAGAGATGCTTTTCCTTTTAAAATTCCTTTTCTCAAGTGAGAAGAAATTCATATTTTTCTCTCCTTCCTCAATCTCGCTCTGGATCTAACGAAGGCACCTTTAACTATATATATGGTCTAATTCCAATTGCAAAGTTTTTAACTTCTTTTTTAACTTCTTTTTTTTGATTAAGGTATTTATGTTAATTAGCAAGTTGGCTTCTCTATCAGCATTAATCACTTGTAAGGCTTTAGATCTATTTATTGCTAGTAATCTTGCTTTACATTTAAAATATTCCCATTTAGCACCATGAGACTCAAATTCATTATTTAAATAAATTCCTTTAACTAATCCCTTGATTTGATCACTATAAATTTAATCTTTTAGCAGATTATTATTAAATTTCCAGTAACCACGCACAGTACTCTCCCTGTGTTTTGTCTGCAAATCAGCTTAATTACTAAGTGGTCAGAGAATGGAGCATACTGGTGACAGACATCAAACACATATTGCAGTAACTGTTGAGAAAAAAAAGAAGTATATTCTAGATTTAGAGGACAACAAATTATTACTCCAAGTATATTCCTTTACATCAGGGTGATAAAAGCGCTATGCATCTGCAATATGAAAATAATCACACAAAGTACAGATAATATTATTTGTGAGGCCCATCTTAGGAGGAAATCTGTCAGCTGAATTATCTAATACATCATTAAAATCTCAAGCAAAAATAATAAAGGCTTGTTGATATTTATTTTTCAAAGCTTCAATATTCATCTGTAATAAAAAAAATAAGAGACTTGTTGGCAGATCTTAAGTTGTGGCCATATATATTACATATTATAAAAGTAGCATTATCAAGTTTAGTGACAAGAATATTCCATCATCCTTCCGTAGAAATCAACGATTCAACAATATCTCCTTTAAATTTGTTAATCAAAGTGAGAACCCCAGCGGAGTGGTGGTTAGATCTGTGACTAAAGTAGGCCTTGTCACCCCACTGTGATTTCCAAAAACGAACATCACTCTCACAGGAATGAGTTTCTTGTAACAGTATTAAGTCAGCATTCATTCTTCTACAGTATTAGAATAAGGCCTTTCTTTTAGTGAGATCTCTCAAGCCACGAGTGTTTAACGAGATAATACTCAAAGAGTTCGACTCCAAGTCTTGCATTTGCACAGGAGAAATAAAAAAATAAAAAAATAAAAATAAAACAGGAAAGAGTAACTTGAATAAGAACACTAACAAGAACAGACAAAGGTTTTAAAGCTTACCGCTGTAAAACACTGCGGTCAAGCCAGCCGCACTACAGAAAAACACGGTCAAGCCAGCCGCGAGTGAAATTATGGTGCGCGTTGTAGGATATCAGACCGAATCAGACAATCTAAGATTTGGTCAAAACATGGTTGAAACCGTCTCGGTTACGTATGTAACCCTCGTTCCCTGAAGGAGGGAACGGAGACGTCACGTCGACTGATTTTTCCATTTTTTGCCCATTATATCACGTCATAAGGTGCAAGTATTGCCAGAAAAAATATCGAAAAAGCATACATTTTCAAAATTGTAACTTTACATACTCAAATTTCAGTTTGTTAGCTTCAAGCTCCTCGAACTACTTAGACGTGTATAAAACGTGACCATTCACACCGCTGGTTTTAATGTTTATGTCTCGTCGCTCCGACCGGACAGGGAATCAGAATATGGTAAGGGGCGTAACATTTCTGTCACACGCTTGAGGTATTCGGCCAATCACAACGCTCTGGATAGCTGGCCAATCAGAGCACACCTCGCTTTTCAGACCGATGAGCTTTGTAAAAATCGACGCGTTTCAGAAAGGCGGGGCATAGAGGAGAAATAATAGGATTCAAGGATTCAATGCATTTATTGTCATATGCCCAGTGAGGAAAACAAGTTTCACTGAGCAATGAAATTCTTACTTTGCTGTCCACAATGAATGCCAAGACAGTGCAATGCTATACACACACATACACAAACTATACACATATACATACATACATACATACATACAATGTAAGAAACATAATAATAAAACTATGCTGCAGTAGTAGGAATAAAGGCTATGAAAATGTGAAAATATAAATATAAACTATGTATATGGTATCTACATATGCGAATGTACAGTATTAACTTATATGCAAAAAAAAACAATAGTGCAGTAACGTGCAAATTGAGTGCAAGTACATGATAACAATAGCAGCAGTAACAGATGTGCAAATTGAGATGAGGCTACATGAGTAATATTAATAAATATACAATGGTAGTAATAACAGCAATAACATTACAAATGATCAAATGAGATGAAACAATTTGGTCTGACTGTACTCTGAGATAGATAAGTCCACTAGCTAGCTACCTGTTTAAGAGTCTAATAGCTGAGGGGAAGAAGGAGTTCCTTAATCTGGAAGTCCTGCAATTTACACTCCTGCACCTCCGTCCTGAGGGTAGGCGTGTGAACAGTCTGTGTTGGGGGTGGGTGGGGTCTTTAATGATGGATGCAGCTCTTCTGTGGACTCTGCGATGGTAAATGGCCTGCAGAGAGGGCAGTGGAGTCCTGGTGATCTTCTCAGCAGTCTTCACCACTCTATGCAGACGTTTGCGGTCCCTTACAGTATAGTGCTGCCATACCATGCAGTGATGCAGCTGGTCAAGACGCTCTCAACTACACAGCTGTAGAAGTTGTTGAGGATCTTAGGTGACATGCCAAACTTCCTCAGCCTCCTCAGGAAGTACAGCCGCAGTTGTGCCTTCTTAACCAGCTGGGTGGTGTTGTGTTTGTTATGACAGTGTCTGAATTCCTATTTCCAATCCTAACAGACTGTGGTCTGCCAGTCAGGAAGTCTAGGAGCCAGACACAAAGTGTGGGGTGTAGTCCAAGTACAATCAGTTTTTGGATGAGTTTGTGAGGGATGACTGTATTGAAGGCGGAGCTATAATCAATAAATTATAAGTCATTTATAATTGTACATAATAATGTACAGTATGTGGAAAATAATGTGTTTTTTATCCTTAAACCACATAAACACATAAACACATTTCATTACACCAAATACACAAAACAATGTTCTTTTTAGCAGCATCATATGACCCCTTTAAAACAATACTGCAATTACACTGCAGTTCGTTTTTGTAAAGGATGGACATTTTGCTGCAAAGCTCAATAGACTCAATATTGTTTATGTATTGCTGTAAAACAGTCTCAGTTGGGCTCTTCCGATTTATGAAACAAATAGACTGGCACAAGGGCCTAGTGGTAAAGTGTCAGTCTTCAAAAGCTAAAATTCAGTAAGTCAATAAAATGTCTACTGAATTATCATTCACTCTGATTTGTAGAAGTCATGCAGGAGTCAGGTTATTTCTACATAAAACAGACCTATTTTATAAGCATGTGTGGCTACAAGCCTGTGTGAAGGAACTGCTAAATGCTAGTCTGGCCTCCAGAGATCTTTACTATCCTTGTTTATATACCTCTTGGATAACAGGTCATATCAGGCCAGCTGGAAAGGTTTAGTCTCCTCACCACTGGGATCTCATAGAATCCATGTTTAGCCCCCTGATCTAAGTTTCCTACATCACTGCTAGACTTACAACGGTCAACTGTATACGTATTCTCATCTCAACATGTGCAGTCTCGGATATCTGAAAATATCTGTATGCCACTCTGAATACATCAAAATTAATGACTTCACATATATGTGAATTACTCTTCTCTAGCTAAGTAAGGTCCTCGCTGAAAATCAGGATTGAATTCATCCATTACTGCAACAGAAAAAAATACATGGCTAACATTATTTGACCTTTTATTCTATATTGTAAAGTAAGTAAATGTGGAGGTTTTGTTAGCTTAAGAAGCCATTTCTACCTGATTTAACGTGAATTACTTTAGTTGGTTGATTCTATCAGTCTGATTTAGTCTTTTAAGCATATTTCTGACTTTAATAAAAAAAACAATTTATTTAGATTACTTTATTTAGGTTACTTTTTTCCGTGATTGTGATGCTAAGTATGAGAAAACTTGTTTATTCTTAAATCATATGAAAAGCACTGTAATGATTTGTGTTGTTCATTTTTTTTAATGTCCAAGTGGACCAGTGGGAGTCTGTACAATTCATTTCATGCATTGAAGCTTAAATTGTAACATTTATTTCAGCCTGAGTGAAAAAAACAAGCTGATGGTATACATTAATGACTATTTTTAGTTAATTAATTCATTATTTAAATAAACGGATCAATAATAATACATAATTTTGTCCATAACACAGTAAAGAATGTGATAATTTAGCCAATGAGCAGAATGAAAGCTGTGATGTTCTGAATATGTTAACCTTAATGTGTATTAAAGGATAAGACTTTCAGCTCCTAAGCATGGACACAGTAATAAAACCAAAAGCACTTGCGTACATAGAATACCACCAATATGCAGACTGAACTGCATGTTTGGATCAAATGTAGATTAGAAAACTGGTTTATTATTAACATATCTAGTATCTACCTTCAGACTTCATTATTACTTGCATTATTTAGCAGCTTCAGGCCTTCATTAATGCCACAGACATATCACCCTGCAGCCCAAGACTGGTTGCCCACTGAAGCTAAGCAGGGTTGAGCCTGGTTAGTACCTGGATGGGAGACCTCTGGTGAAAACTAGGTTGTTGTTGGAAGAGGTGTTAGTGAGGCCAGCAGAGGGTGCTCACCCTGTGGTCTGTGTGGGTCCTAATGCCCTAGTATAGTGATGGGGACACTATACTGTCAAAAAGCACCGTCTTTCGGATGAGATGTTAAACCGAGGTCCTGACTCACTGTGGTAAATAAAAATCCCATGGCACTTCTCGTAACCCTGGTGTCCTGGTCAAATTGCTGCCACTGGCTTCTGACCATCATGGCCTCCTAATAATCACCATCCACTTGATTGGCTCTATGACTCTCCTCTCCACCTGTAGCTGGTTTATGGTGAGCGCACTGGTGCTGTTGTCCTGTGGCTGCTGTCGCATCATCCAGGTGGATGCTGCACACTGGTGGTGGTTGAGGAGAGACCCCCCACATGACTGTGAAGCGCTTTGGGTGTAAAGCAAAAGTCTCAGGATATGTATGTAACCATGGTTCCCTGAGAAGGGAACGAGACACTGCGTCCTCTAGGGATCGCTATGGGGAACACCTCGGCGTGACCTGTGTCTGAAGCATATATTCAAAACAACAACGCGTTGGCCGGCGACAGCCTATGACGTCACTACCGGTGCGACCACAGTATAAAGAGGCGCCGGGAGAACACGCCATCCGCTTCTTCATCTGTAGCTTGCGTCCGAAGAACGGTAAGGAAACTAGAGTACACAGTGTCTCGTTCCCTTCTCAGGGAACCATGGTTACATACGTAACCTGAGACGTTCCCTTTCGAGGGAACTTCGAACTGCGTCATCTAGGGGTCGCTATGGGGAATGGTATACCCACGCCACCATGCTGAGGGGAGTGCATGCCAAACACAAAGGCGAGCACTAAGTACCAACTCTACCAAAGCTTAACCCTCTGAAGTCGATTAACGCGGATACGCGTTTTGAGGCATCTTCTCCTTATAACACCGAAAATAACTTAAATTACACTTTCAGTTTTGATCTTACAGATAAGAGCAATACATCAATCGAATCTGTAAAGGGTCAAAATGTTTATTAGCAACTGAAAAAAGCACAAATGTCAGGACATGTCAAAACTTCTCCAGGGCCCAAAACACCCTCAGACCCCAGAGGGTTAAGGGAGTTGCCCCTGGGATGGTTTGATGGCTGTCAGTAATGTTATCCCCTACGGCCTTGGCCTGTCACCCAGGGGCTACCGCTTGTTCTGCATGAGCTTGCTGAAGGAACTGTTTCAACAGACCCTTAGTAGCAACACCCTGTTCAAGTAGGTATCACTGGGGATACATCGGTAGCCTGACCGACTCAAAGAAAGGGCACAAAGCCGCAGCGGGTAACCCCTACCATACAGGATTTTAGAAAGAACGCAAAATGCTTGATGTGCGTCCTTACCACAGCGTGGATTTTAGAAAGTGCACAGAGACTTAGCGTGCACTTACCATAATATGGATTTTAAGGATACTGTTACTAAAGGGTCATAGAGGCTGTTTACAAGACAGGCCTAGAGACCCTACGTGACCGTGGCACTCTGAGGGAGCAGTCCATAGCATACACAGAGCGCACATAAATGGAAATGGTGCATCCCATAGTATAATCCGTCATATGAGGAGTCACCAACTCATCATCATGGTCATAAGCCTGGTCTGACTAGCAGTAAGTTATCTAGCTGAAGGAGCATAGCACCCAGCTCTCAGCCGAGAGAGGGATACAAATGCTCGACCTACAGCATATCAGGGAGGCAGAGGAAGGGGCCTAGTCGCCTGATGTTGCTGGTTCAAGGAGCTCTGTGAAATGGAGAACTCAGCCCTCAGGGTGAGAGGAGAACTCAGAACCTTCAGAGAGGGGTAGCGTGCTCATAGGCAACCCTCTGGAATGAGGGCAGCACTGCTAAAGCCCACCACGAGAACAGTCCACGGAGCGGGGAATTCAACTCCCCTGAAGGGGAGGGAATTCAGATGCTCGGAAGGGAGCAGCATGCTCATAGATGACCCTCTACAGTGAGGGGAGCGATGCTGGCTAGATTAAAGACATTGCATTGTCAACCCAATCCAGCCTTATGCTCTCTACCCTGATAGAGAGCATGGGCCCCGTTTTAACCAGACCCACAGAGCCTGGAAACAACGGGGCCCAAATCATGCATGGAGAGCTGTTTCTCCTCAGAGCCAGAGCACTGGGAAGGGTTTCCGCAGAAACGCCCCTCACTCATACCTCAGGGAACCCAGTGTACTCAAGCCCCCTCCATGGAGGCGGTGACTCACTGGCTCACCATGAGGGCAGTACGATGCAACTAGCAGACTGCAGAGTGGAGTAAAGCCGTTCGACGCCTCAGCGAGAGGAGCTCCATTCAGAGAAAAAATATATCCTGACACAGGAAGCCCCTAGGGGCGAGATATGGCTATGGCGTCCCAGTCGGGGCAGCCTCTTGAGGCAAAAACCCAGCCAGGACGTCCAGGGGGGCTTCTCGCAAAGCATACATTTCGGAGAGCTCACCAGAAGGAAGGACCCGCAGGTCCCGGGATTGCAGTGCTGTACTGGGGACCTGATGACCAAGAAGGCTCCCACAGAAACCTAACGACTTGGCCACATAATCCAGGAGGCATGAAGCCGAAAACAGGGCTGTCATCCAATCTGGATCCAGTATCGACGAGTGAGGTCATCACCGTAAAAGTCGATATCAAGGGTTCTGAGTCCAGCAGAGGGGGTGCTCACCGAGGGCCTACCGTAAGCAAGGTCAGAAACACAACAGACAGGTCCTGGAAACACTGCAAAGAAGGCTAGCAGAAGGGTTCACACAACCACCAGCGAACAGTTATTTGAAATGGATCGTACTCACCCACCATGGTTCCAGCACATGAGCTCAGTTCAAGAGGCGAAGTCCGAAGAAGCCTCGAGTCCGGACCATCAGTAAGGTAGTTTCTATGCAAGACAAGAGATTTTAAACCCCCCGAGGGAGGTGAGTAGATGTTTCAGGTCTTACTCTGGTCCGGACGAGAGCGTCGAGAACACCTCGTCTGGATCACCTCCCTCAGGTCTTGCCTACCTCCCTTTAACACGCGCTTCCTCCTAGCCCCACCCGCAGGTGGGGGAGGGGCACGAGCCGCGACACTAGCCTTCTGTACCCATCTCTGATCCTCAGACCGGGATGGGCCAGGACCCCTACATTGTTTGGGCTCAGACCCGGACCTTCGTGGAATGAAGATTTTGAAGGCCGCTGAGCATGCCTTCGCCTCCTTAAACTTCTCGACCACCGTCGACAGAGGTACCAAAAAGTTCTGAAGGCGAAACCAGAGCATCGAGGAGAAAGCCCTTCTCTTTCTTCCCGATATCTGCCAGGTTCACCCACAGATGTCTCTCCGTTACCACCATGGCCGCTATAGATCTGCCCATAGCAGTGGCGGCCTGCTTAGTAGCACAGAGAGCAAGATCCGTGGTGCGGTGCAGCTCAGCTACTTCGTCAGGGGAAAGGCCCTGACCCTTATCCAGGTCTTTCAGCAGATCAGCTTGGTACACCTGAAGCACCGCCATCGTGTGCAACTAAGCGACAGCCTGACCTGCTGCTGCGTATGCCCTGCCATTTAAGCGAGATATAGCCTGAAGGGGCTTAGATGGCAAGGAGGGAGCCTTGAGAGAGGATGTCTCACCCACAGAGAGACAGCTAGCTAGCATCTTTTCTATAGGGGCATCCTCTCATAGCCGCTTTCACACATCCCCTCAATGTTGGTATAACTCGTATGCTGGAACCTATGGATGTGAGAGGAAAACGGCCTCTTCCATTCCCTCTCGATCTCTGTATGGAGATCAGGAAGAAAAGGAAGGCTCACTTGAGCTGGGGGCTATGGTCAGAAAGATAATGCTCGTCGAGACGACCCCGTGGCGCCACCTTCCTGGCCCACTTCCACGGCAAGTCAAGCCTTGCAGTGGCGCGTTCCATAACCTCCAAGAGCTCATCATACGCAGGGCACGCCTAATTCTGCAAATTAAGAGATTATAAAGAAATGTGTTATTTCACACAAGCATGAAACATATTTGTATACAGTATATTTATGTATTCCTGTTTTTGCATATTTAACCACTGAATGAAGTCGATGCTGCAAGATTTGTCAACTTCATTATCATTTATAACAAATTTATGGAAGTTCAGGGGTAAATGTTGTTTTCTAGTTTCCCAGTTTCAAAACAGATCTCTTGCTCTTCTCTTGGCCTGTATGTAAGGAAGATCATGTCACATCTAAGCCAGACATGCTCTAATGAATTACATGCAAGGCAGGCAGATATATTTATAAGGCAATCAGTTTGTTTACACCGTGACATGAAATCAAGACCTCTCAGAGACCCTTCATAAAGTACGCAGCAGCAACTGCTGTACAGATAAAGGAGAAGATCCACACACACCACATTCAACGTATAATTATTGATATCCTGTAGAAAGGTAGGTGGACTTCTCAATGATAGTAGTGATGAATTATAGTGATGATGTTGTTAGGACTTGTAAGGGAACTTGTGTATAGTTGAAAAACAGAATTTTTAATGTTTACTGATCAATGGCAAAACCCAGAAAATAACCTGATATTTTAATTAATTGTCCTTTAATTATATTATTACATTTTGTATTAATTTATTCTCTTGGCAGTTTGTGTGATTGATTAGAACTATGTTATTTGAATGTTCATCAGTTTTCAAATTTCTGAGCATTTTACTATCACAGGTGCAAAATGGCAGCAGCAATGGCTTCTTCAATGACAACAAAAGACGACCTGGAGGACTTCAGTGCTAATGCACACTTGTCTGAAGAACAGCTGTTGCAGTTAGCTTGTGAACGAAGTCTAGCTGATACAAATGTAACTCCACGGCAGAATCGACAAGTGCATGCCCACACACAGCCAGCTGCCCCCAAAGCTACACAACAACCACTATGCAGCCCTAACCCTAGGTGATTTTTTCCCCTGTTGTCATGTACAATAACACTTTAAAAATAAAGGTTCTAACATGGGGTTTTCGCGATGATGCCATAGAACATTGGTGTCCAGTCCTGCTCCTGAATAAAATAATTTTAGCCTATACACTTTAGTTATATCTAATTGACAATATTAAGAGCATTTGACATTTCCAATTAGGAGGGGCACGAGCCGCGACACTAGCCTTCTGTACCCATCTCTGATCCTCAGACCGGGATGGGCCAGGACCCCTACATTGTTTGGGCTCAGACCCGGACCTTCGTGGAATGAAGATTTTGAAGGCCGCTGAGCATGCCTTCGCCTCCTTAAACTTCTCGACCACCGTCGACAGAGGTACCAAAAAGTTCTGAAGGCGAAACCAGAGCATCGAGGAGAAAGCCCTTCTCTTTCTTCCCGATATCTGCCAGGTTCACCCACAGATGTCTCTCCGTTACCACCATGGCCGCTATAGATCTGCCCATAGCAGTGGCGGCCTGCTTAGTAGCACAGAGAGCAAGATCCGTGGTGCGGTGCAGCTCAGCTACTTCGTCAGGGGAAAGGCCCTGACCCTTATCCAGGTCTTTCAGCAGATCAGCTTGGTACACCTGAAGCACCGCCATCGTGTGCAACTAAGCGACAGCCTGACCTGCTGCTGCGTATGCCCTGCCATTTAAGCGAGATATAGCCTGAAGGGGCTTAGATGGCAAGGAGGGAGCCTTGAGAGAGGATGTCTCACCCACAGAGAGACAGCTAGCTAGCATCTTTTCTATAGGGGCATCCTCTCATAGCCGCTTTCACACATCCCCTCAATGTTGGTATAACTCGTATGCTGGAACCTATGGATGTGAGAGGAAAACGGCCTCTTCCATTCCCTCTCGATCTCTGTATGGAGATCAGGAAGAAAAGGAAGGCTCACTTGAGCTGGGGGCTATGGTCAGAAAGATAATGCTCGTCGAGACGACCCCGTGGCGCCACCTTCCTGGCCCACTTCCACGGCAAGTCAAGCCTTGCAGTGGCGCGTTCCATAACCTCCAAGAGCTCATCATACGCAGGGCACGCCTAATTCTGCAAATTAAGAGATTATAAAGAAATGTGTTATTTCACACAAGCATGAAACATATTTGTATACAGTATATTTATGTATTCCTGTTTTTGCATATTTAACCACTGAATGAAGTCGATGCTGCAAGATTTGTCAACTTCATTATCATTTATAACAAATTTATGGAAGTTCAGGGGTAAATGTTGTTTTCTAGTTTCCCAGTTTCAAAACAGATCTCTTGCTCTTCTCTTGGCCTGTATGTAAGGAAGATCATGTCACATCTAAGCCAGACATGCTCTAATGAATTACATGCAAGGCAGGCAGATATATTTATAAGGCAATCAGTTTGTTTACACCGTGACATGAAATCAAGACCTCTCAGAGACCCTTCATAAAGTACGCAGCAGCAACTGCTGTACAGATAAAGGAGAAGATCCACACACACCACATTCAACGTATAATTATTGATATCCTGTAGAAAGGTAGGTGGACTTCTCAATGATAGTAGTGATGAATTATAGTGATGATGTTGTTAGGACTTGTAAGGGAACTTGTGTATAGTTGAAAAACAGAATTTTTAATGTTTACTGATCAATGGCAAAACCCAGAAAATAACCTGATATTTTAATTAATTGTCCTTTAATTATATTATTACATTTTGTATTAATTTATTCTCTTGGCAGTTTGTGTGATTGATTAGAACTATGTTATTTGAATGTTCATCAGTTTTCAAATTTCTGAGCATTTTACTATCACAGGTGCAAAATGGCAGCAGCAATGGCTTCTTCAATGACAACAAAAGACGACCTGGAGGACTTCAGTGCTAATGCACACTTGTCTGAAGAACAGCTGTTGCAGTTAGCTTGTGAACGAAGTCTAGCTGATACAAATGTAACTCCACGGCAGAATCGACAAGTGCATGCCCACACACAGCCAGCTGCCCCCAAAGCTACACAACAACCACTATGCAGCCCTAACCCTAGGTGATTTTTTCCCCTGTTGTCATGTACAATAACACTTTAAAAATAAAGGTTCTAACATGGGGTTTTCGCGATGATGCCATAGAACATTGGTGTCCAGTCCTGCTCCTGAATAAAATAATTTTAGCCTATACACTTTAGTTATATCTAATTGACAATATTAAGAGCATTTGACATTTCCAATTAGGCCTGTTATATTCTTATTATTATTAGGCCTATTATTATTATTATTAAGTTACTTCTATTAGCCTATTAAATTAATATTACAATTAGTTTGCCCTGCAAATAGGCTAATTTCATAGTACATCACCGCATAACTGACGCGTTGTGAGGATAATAAAAGATTAGGCTAGCTTACTCCTCGTTGAGAATGTTTTTAAAAAGGTCTTTTAAAACAGGTTTATTAGCAGTACAATGAATTATTGGCCTATAATTAAAGTTAACTGCAATCATCAATGAAAATTAAGATAAGCTTTATTTCAAACATCGAAAAGAAACCTGTTTAACACGAAGTACGTTTCTTCTCATTTTTTTCACTAGTTCGGACCACAAGAGAAATATTAATGGAGTAAAACAGTTATATAACCATTATCAGCATATGAAGTAGATTCATCTCTGAGAGAATATGTGCCGTTATGCAGTGTCAGATGCCTAAAGATCTGTAAGTTTTTACTTTCACTTTCTGGTGAATTGACTGAGATTAAGAGGTTCACCGGTAGGGTGACCATATTTTAGTTTTCCAAAAAGAGGACAGTGGGTGTGGGGGGCTGGGGTGTGGTTGGTTGGAGGTTAAAGTAATGCCCAAAGTAGCGCAACGACCATATCCCAAATATCAAAACTCAAAATGTAATTTCCATACCTAAAATACATATTTTACATTTACAGTCACTGTTATGCATATTGATCATACACAGCTAAAAAACTTCCTACCAGTGGCCATCCTTCACAAAACTTAACATCTAGCACAGTTTTATCACAGAATGCAAAATGTTTCAATACAAGCATTTCAGTCATATGTAATTTATGCAACATTTCAAACAGGAAAATCAACCCATGGTAACATTTTAAAAGTAGCCCAATTCCATCGGGAAAAAAACATGGACTTGACAACCCTGCATCCAACACGAGCTGCAGGAGTCAGATTTCACTGATCACAGGTTGAGAGGAGAGATGACTGATAGATCATGCAGGAGGATTTGCTGCTCAACAGATCCTGAGCTCATTGACAAATATCTGATCTTCCTTTACACAGAACGCGCGTGATCGCTAAATCAAAAGTGAAAGTGAACAGCGAGCGCTCATTCAAAAGAGATTTAAATACTCCGCATATTGATGTCAGCTCCCTGATGCACCTGAAAATGATATGCAATATTAGAATGGCGGGACTGGACACAAAAATCATGGGACCGGGTGGTAATGGTAAGAAATTCAGCGGGAGCTGGATTAAAACAGTGCTTGTGTGATATCCATTGGCTCGCCTTCCTGGTTTAAAATATAAATATTTACAATATTGTGACATAACCCTTAGGTTCGGATTTGCGTTACACCTGGACTCCGTCTGTCTCCTAGTGCCTACTCACTTTTGCCCAAGCCTGCCCAAAAATACAATTCTGCCTACGCCACTGTTTGCAAATACATAAAAACTGTTGTTGCTGTCTTCCTTTCAGTGAGAATATGTGTGCAAAAATTGACAGAAATGTTCACAATCATTTCTTCAGTAAAGACCAAGAAAAGGTGATTGCCTGGACAAAGCACAATGGACACCTGCGGGTCACAGAAGAGACTGTGAAGTGAGTGGCAAGACAAATTTCATTTAATTTATGTGTGTGTGTGTGCTGTTTTTCTGAATATCCCTCCATTTTCCAAATGTTCCAAACACCATATTGTTTCCTTCCTGAATGAATGTTTTTGAACAAATCATTTGAAAGAACGAGTCAATGACTCGCTCATAACTCGTCACATATCACCACCTACTGGCATAAGAATGTAACTTACAGAAATAATCGCTGAAAAAGAAAATAGGTCAAGAATTACCGTACATAGTGAACAAAAAGCGAAATCATGCTTATTGGGCTCATCCACTGAGATAACAGCCCTTAAGATTCTTGTTCTTAAGATCTGTTTGCATATTTATTCTTTCAGTGATTTAGACCCTTTTCTCTTGGCCATTTGGAGAGGGGATGCAAAAGCTCTACGAGACATCATTCATTTCAAATCTAAAGATCTCGATGAACCCAATAAAGACGGCTGGTTACCACTTCATGAGTCTGCATACCATGGCCATGTGGAGTGCCTTAAGATTTTGCTCAAAGGTGATGAATGAATCAGTTTTTTTATGATGTCCAGAATCACATTCTCAAAAATCACAGTTGTATTCCATCGCTCCCACAGCCAAACCAGATACAATCAACAAACAAACAAACAGAAGTCAGACACCCCTCATGCTGGCTGTGAGTCGCAAACATGTTTCTTGTGTCAAGCACCTCTTAGAGGAAGAAGCTGATCCTAACCTTGCAAACAACCAGTGGGAGACGCCACTGTACAAAGGTAAACATTTCAGCATGATATCTCTCAACAACTAATGACCAGGAAGTGGTCTGAATAATCACTCTTGATTTTTCCAGCATGTGAGAAAGCTAATGAAGAGATAGTGGAACTTCTTTTGAGATTTGGAGCTTCACCAAGAAAAGCCTGTGTTCAAGGTGTGACTCCGCTACATGAAGCAGTGAGGAACAATAAGTTAGAGATCTGTAAGATGTTGATAAATGCAGGGGCAAAGCTGTGGTCCAGAAATGTTTATGGCATTGACTCAATGTTTACGGCTGCTCAGTGTAGTGCTGTTGATGTGCTTAACTACCTAATATATAAAGGTAAGAATTTTTTTATAAATTTTTTTGGATGAAAAACAGAAATAAAAAAGTATTAATTACTCAGTTTTATGTAGCATTAACCTAGTGATCTATTCTTTAGGCGGTAATGTAAATACCCAGGCAAATGATGATGCAACCGCATTGTTTGAGGCCTCTAAGAATGGTCATGCTGAAGTTGTTGAGATGCTCTTGTCAAAACAAGCTGATGTTAACAAAGCCAACAAAACTGGATTACTTCCTATTCATGTTGCGGCAAAGAATGGTCATGACAGGTTAGTAAGCCTATTACAGTTCATTTAATATTTATCCTTATTACATGGCTCTTTGGAATATTTAATCATGGCATTCAGTGGTCAAAAAATTTCTGACTTATAAACCATGAACCAAAGCATACAGCTATACGGTGAAGCACAATATTACAAACTTTTAATTGAAACAAAAAGTATTTAAAAAAGGAGCTAAGACACAAAGGTATAAGTCTGTGTACTTAATGGTTTTAATGAGGGAAAGAACTACAATCCCATAAAACATTGCAAATGACATTCAAAAATAAAAACGATGGAATAGCATAAGATGTATTTGGATACAGAAACGATATTTTCCTTTTTATTGCAAAATATGCATGTATATTCAAGTGTTTTGAGAGCATACAGAGATTTGCAGTGCTTCATGGGAATTGTCTGGTGTTAAATTGTTCTTTTGACTTGCTTTGCTCACTGCGATTCTGATTGGTGGAGCTTTCTTTGACGTATCATGGGTAATGTAGTTTTCTACTGTTCAAATGTTAAACGTGATTATGCTCTATGATAATACAGCCTATTGGTAAAATTATAAAATAATTTCAGATCATGTCTAAGTATTTATTTATTTGGCATATAGACATGTAATAAGTGGAAAGTGACAGTCAGCCAGTCATTATCACTAAATTAACCCCTTACAGTGCATATGTGTCTTAATAAGGTATGTAGGTTGTACTTTCTTTTTTATTCAAGTACTGATTAAGAAATAAATATGACACTTTCTCATCTTCCTCAGCATTGTTGCCATGCTAATCCCCAGAACTAACACGGTCAAAGTGAGACGCTCAGGCATCAGTCCTCTTCATTTCGCTGCAGAACGTAACAGAGATGATGTTCTTGAAACATTAATTGAGGCAAGATATGACGTCAACGCGAAGCTGTCAGATGATTGGTCAAAAATGTATGAAGATCGTCGCAGCACGGCTTTGTACTCAGCTGTGGTAAACAGAAACACTGAGGCAGCTGCTATGCTGTTAGAAGCAGGTGCCGATCCAAACCTGGATATCTTCAACCCCCTGCTGGTGGCTGTAAGGAAAGCAAGTATGGAAATGGTGACCTTACTGGTGAAGCACGGTGCTAATGTTAATGCCCTGCTGCCAACTCATCCTACCAGCTTCCCAGCAGTATTGGTTTTCTGTATGAAGTACATGGTGATGATGAGGTACCTGCTGGACAATGGCTGCGATGCACTATCATGTTTTAACTGTCAATATGGCTGTAATTCTCATCCCCCCATTAAACTAAGACGAAATGGACAAGAAACAATGTATTTTTTAAATGATGAACCATCAGGATACTGTGTAGAGGTATACATTTTGTTTTCTGGTCAAAATGTCTTGTAAAATGTCTTATAAAACTGTCTTTTAAAACTGTTAAAAATAATTATTATTTATAAAAAACCATTTTTAAATAAAAATAATTTTTATTTCTTTATTTACAGTTTTGTGAGATCATCTCTACTCCTTCAGTCAGCAGCTGGGTGGGACCCATCATAGACACATTACTTGACTATGTGGGTCATGTTAAACTCTGCTCTCGAATAACTGAACTTCTAGACAGCAACAAAGATTGGGCTCATATTAAAGAAAGATCAGGTAAGAATATTCTTTACAATCTCTTAATTTGCAGAAGTTTGTCTGATTATTGACATCTGACAACTGAATTAATTTTTTACAAATGAATGGAACTAATCTGAAACCCAAACACTCTCTTTGTCAGTTCTTCCTTCCACACTGATGCATCTGTGCAGACTCAAGATTCGTCAACGACTGGGCATCCACAGACTATGGCAAATCAGTGCTCTTCCTCTACCAGGAAGACTGCTCAAGTTTTTGAGTTATGAAGGAGAATCATTTGAAGATATCCTGTGATGAACAGCGTGACATTCTTAATTGTTTACAGAACTTGCTGCTTTAAATTCTTTTGAAACAGACATAGTGTAATTAATTTTAAATTTAAAAGCTTGAGATCTGAAAATAATTTGCAGCATGTGAAGTGCTGGCTTTCAGTTTTGCAATATATAATTTTATTTACATAGGTGCATAACTATATGTACTAGCACACTAAGGCTTTTTATAATGTGACTATAAGTTTTGTTATTTGTGTAACTCCTGTAGTATTACTGCAAATTTGTGGTGTTTTCTATTAGTTTGAGACTGTCTCTGTGAACATGCAGTGAAATAAAACTCTTGCATCTCCACATTTTTGTTTAAGTTTGGTGTCTTGCTGTATGACAGAGGAGTTTGAGCTGGTCATCAGAATCACAGTTTTTATAAACCTCAAATAAGCAACAGGGTAAAGTAAACCAGCTGCAGTAAAACTTCAGGCCAGTTCACACTGCGTCGACAGACGCAGACCAATGTGTCACTTCTCAGACATCCAAGACCCAACAAACACTGATTCAACATGTTCAGTCATTGAAAACAAGTGCTGACCAATGTTAGCAGATGCTGACAGGCGTAAAACACTTATCAGACAAAATCCAACGAACGTTTCTCTTGCCATTTGTCGGCATCTGTGGGTGCAGTGTGAATTGGTACGGTGGCCGAGAAGTGCAAAAGAAATCACAATTCTGAAAACAAAATAACAAATTACAAATGCAAGTCTAAAAAACAAAATAACAATTCAGAAAACATTATAACAAGTCAGAAAACACAATGACAAATCAGATAAACTGGAAGAGGTAGGTATAGTTTGAGACAGTGCCATTGGTTTGGGATTACTCACCGCTGACTGGACGAGACATCTGTCAAACAACGTATACAGGAAGAACCAGCCGAAGAACAGCAGAGTCGTGGTAGAAAGTTCGGAGATGGTATTAAAGTAGCTCAGTTTAAATGTATTGTATGAAATGCCCTTACTATGGAATAAAAAAACACTTAGTGCAAATAGCCCACCTTGTTGGCAGAGGCTATGTACAGTAATTCCACCCTTTAAAGTGTTGACTAGCCCAATCACACATTGCAGGGCGGAATTACTGTACATAGCCTCTGCCAACAAAGGCGGGCTATTTGCACTAAGTGTTTTTTATTCCATAGTAAGGGCAATTCATACAATACATTTAAACTGAGCTACTTTAATACCCTCTCCGAACTTTCTACCACGACTCTGCTGTTCTTCGGCTGGTTCTTCCTGTATACGTTGATTGACAGATGTCTCGTCCAGTCAGCGGTGAGTAATCCCAAACCAATGGCGCTGTCTCAAACTATACCTACCTCTTCCTGTTTGTCTGATTTGTCTTTGTGTTTTCTGAATTGTTATTTTGTTTTTGGACTTGTCATTGTGTTTTCTGACTTGTTATTTTGTTTTCGAATTTGTCATTGTGTTTTCTGACTTGTTATAATGTTTTCTGAATTGTTGTTGTGTTTTCTGAATTGTTATTATGTTTTTTAGACTTGCGTTTGCGTTTGTAATTTGTTATTTTGTTTTCAGAATTGTGATTTGTTTTGCACTTCTCGGCCACCGTAAGAATTGGCCTTTAGAGGTAAAATGTAAAACTGCTCATTGGCCACCAGAAAGTCACAAGTCTTATGATCAGTGTACATTTACATCTCTTAAGGACACATCTAATATAATTCTGAACATAAATCATTAGAATCTCATACTACTAAATTATGTGCATAAAGCTAACTGCGGTTTAGATAAACTCTATACTTAGCCAATAAGCCAAACATATGTAAATATAACCTTTGCTACCATTGTTGCTCTGAACCTTTAATCTTGTCCTTTTAAAAATAAATAATAAATAAATAAATATAGAGTTAAAGGGATAGTTCACCCAAAAATGAAAATTCTGTCATTAATTACTCATGCTCATGTCGTTCCAAACCCATAAGACCTTCGTTCATCTTCAAATTAAAATATTTTTGAAGAAATCCGAGGGCTTTCTGACCTTCTGACCAGCAATGCAACTGGCACGTTCAAGGCCCAGAAAGGTAGTAAGGACATCGTTAAAACAGTTAATGTGACAAAATGTATAAAGCTACAAGAATACTTTTTGTGCGCAAAGAAAACAAAAATAACAACTTTATTCAACAATTTCTTCTCTTCCATGTCAGTCCTCAACATGTGTTCACGAGAGTACCATGATGCATTACTACCTTTCTGGGCCTTGAAAATTTCAGTTGCATTGCTTTCTATGGAGGGTCAAAAAGCTCTCGGATTTCATAAAAAATATCTTAATTTGTGTTCCAAAGATGAACGAAGGCCTTACCAGTTTGGAACGAATTGAGGGTGTGTAATTAATGACAGCAAAGAAAACAAAAATAACAACTTTATTCAACAATTTCTTCTCTTCCATGTCAGTCCTCAACATGTGTTCACGAGAGTACCATGATGCATTACTACCTTTCTGGGCCTTGAAAATTTCAGTTGCATTGCTTTCTATGGAGGGTCAAAAAGCTCTCGGATTTCATAAAAAATATCTTAATTTGTGTTCCAAAGATGAACGAAGGCCTTACCAGTTTGGAACGAATTGAGGGTGTGTAATTAATGACAGAATTTTAATTTTTGGGTGAACTATCTCTGTAAATTAAATTATTTTTTTTATTAATCAAATACTGGCCATTTAAATAATAAATAATTTTAAACATTAATTATGCAATTATAACCGCTAGTGCTAAACAAGCAACATTATCTATCTTATCTTACAGAAAAGCATTAAAAACTGCTAGATCTGATTACTTTTTGTCTCTTTTAGAAGAAAACAAACACAACCCCAGGTATTTATTCAAGAAAGTGGCTAAATTAATGAAAAATAAAGCATCAACAGGTTTTGACATTTCCCAACAGCACAGGAGTAATGACTTTATGAACTACTTTACTTCCAAGATCGATACTATTAGAGATAAAATTGTAACCATGCAGCTGTCAGCCACAGTATCGCATCAGATGCGCTATAGATACCCTGAGGAACAATTCCACTCATTCTCAACTATAGGAGAGGAAGAATTGTATAAACTTGTTAAATCATCTAAACCAACAACATGTATGTTAGACCCTATTCCATCTAAGCTCGTAAAAGAGGTGCTTCCAGAAGTCATAGATCCTATTCTGACTATTATTAATTCTGAAAAAAATTATTCTGAAAAAACAGAAGTGTTAATTATTGGATCTAAAACCTCCATATGTAATAACCTAGAACACTGTCTAACACTTGATGGCTGCTCTGTCAATTCTTCGTCATCAGTTAGGAACCTAGCTGTGCTATTTGATAGCAATCTTTTGTTTGAAAGCCACGTTTTTAGCATTTGTAAAACTGAATTTTTCCATCTCAAAAATATATTTAAATTACGGCATATGCTCTCAATGTCAAATGCAGAAACGTTAATTCATACGGCTCATGACCTCAAGGTTAGATTATTTTAATGCTTTATTGGGTGGTTGTTCTGCACGCTTAACAAACAAACTCCAACTAGTCCAAAATGCAGCAGCTAGAGTTCTTACTAGAACCAGGAAGTATGACCATATTAGCCCGATTCTGTGAATACTGCACTGGCTCCCTATTAAACATTATATAGATTTTAAAATCTTGCTAATTACTTAAAAAGCCCTGAATGGTTTAGCACCTCAGTATTTGAACAAGCTCTTATTGCATTATAGTCCTCCACGTCCACTGCGTTCTCAAAACTCTGGCAATTTGATAATACCTTTCAAAATCAACTGCGGGCGGCAGATCCTTTTCCTATTTAACGCCCAAACTCTGGAATAATCTACCTACCATTGCAGACACACTCTGTCAATTTAAATCTAGATTAAAGACCCATCTCTTTAACCTGGCTTACACATAACACACTAACACATTTCTAATATTCAAATCCATTAAAGGATTGTTAGGTGGCATTAATTAGGTCAACCGGAACCGGGAACACTTCCCATATGTACTTGTTACATCGTTAGAAGAATGGCATCTACGCTAATATTAGTCTGTTTCTTTCTTATTCCGAGGTCACCGTAGCCACCAGATCCAGTCTGTATCCAGATCATATGGTCACTGCAGTCACCCGGATCCAATACGTATCCAGCCCAGATGGTGGATCAGCACCTAGAGATGACCTCGACAGCCCTGAATGTCAGTGGAGACCAGAAGAACTAGATGAGCCCAAGAGACAGATCCCAAGAGACCTTGTCTCCTAGACGGCCACCGGGATAAGACCACAGGAACCAGATGAGTCCTCTGCACAATGTGACTTTGCTGCAGCCTGGAATTGAACTGCTGGTTTCGTCTGGCCAGAGGAGAACTGGCCCCCCGACTGAGCCTGGTTTCTCCCAAGGTTTTTTTCTCCATTCTGTCACCGATTGAGTTTTGGTTCCTTGCCGCTGTCGCCTCTGGCTTGTTTAGTTGGGGACACTTATTTTCCAGTGATATCGTCGACTTGATTATGCAGATACTATTTAAACTGAACTAAGCTGGATGATGACATCACTGAATTCAATGATGAACGGCCTTTAACTGAAAATTTAGTGTTTACTATTGTCATTTTGCATTATTGACACTATCTTCCTATTTAATACTGTAAAGCTGCTTTGACATAATCTGTATTGTTAAAAGCGCTATATAAATAATGGTGACTTGACTTGACTTGACAAAATTGTTTACGAATGTCAAGCAGAATCAAGATAGTTAATAGTCAGAACATTAAAATGCCACTGGTGTCTGTACAAACACGGAGGTGTCTTCTTTCTGACCCTTGGAAGACCTTATAATGAAACAAGGTCACACAAATGCAAAAGTGCAAATCTGCAGACTAACCTAGTGTGTTACACAACCCTCTTGCTTATTTGATAACCTTTGTCAAATTATTCATCCATTATACACAATGACATCTAAAAGGGGCTCACCGTTACATCAGCCCAAACAAAGTACGAAATGAGTTTATAACCTTGATATGTCCACTTGACCTTAACTTAACAGCTTCATCTAAAAATAAGGAATAAGGTATTCACACAATGCTATTCTATGTCCTGTTTGTCTCGTAGCCTTGACACACCTGTAACCTGACACAACAAAAACAGCCAAACAATTTAACCCAGTTAGGCACAAACGGCTTCACTTAACAAAGCCAATATATGAAGGGAAGCCCAACTATTATTTACAGATGCATCTTTATAAATCCACTTCAATCGAGAAATCATCTGTATTGGGTATTTTCAGCTAATATATTTCTGGAAGCACAATTCATTGCATTAGAGCCCAAAGATTTTTTTATATGATCTACACCAGGTCTGCAACCCTTCAAGAACAGCAATAGCTAAGAGGTTGATCTTGGCATACTGCGTATCACGTGTACTCAGAATGCACTCTAAACAGTTGGGTGTGGGGTGACAGTTAAAGGCCTCTCTTTGCAGAGAGCTAAACAGGTCCCAGTGCAAGCAAGTGTCAAGTGTACCACTAGACATTGGGATAAACAAAACAACCTTTCCTGTTTGGAAATCTGACACGTAGTTAAAGAAGGGAAAAGGAAAAGGAAAACATTTTGAAGTGGTAAGTAGCTTGTTTTTTGGTGTTTGTTCTGGCTTGTGTTTGTGTGTTTTGGATGAAGGTGCAGTATACTTTGGTGCATTAATATTGTAAAAATGCTGAGAAGGATCATATTTTTTTAGCAATGGTAATGAGTCACACTCTTTGGTTTAATAAAATTATCTTTTATTTTAAATGCACATTTACCTGCTATTTAAAAAGTTTTAATTGTACGATTGATTTTTTATGCTAAAAATACTTAAAGGGATCATTCACTCAAAAATTAAAATTCTGTCATCATTTACTCACCCTCATGTCGTTCCAAACCACTTTCTTCTATAAAAATATATTTTGAGAAATGTCGTGGGGGTTTTTTGTTTGCTTGGGTTTTATTTTTCTGTCCATACAATGGAAGTCAATGGTTACCAACATTCTTTAAAATATCTTATTTTGTGGTGCAATTATTCTCGTCTAAAACAACATGAATTAATTTAAAGTGAATGATGTTAATACATGATGACAGAGTTTTTAGTTCTGGTGAACTATCCCTTTAAGGGTAAATGTCTGTATATACAAACTTATAAATTATAAATTTCCTGTGACTGACTCTTCAGTTATTTTTTGCATTTTATTGCAACCTTTTCTCAATGAGGCTTGAAAACACACACACACCACATTTAAAACAAAAAATTAAAATGTATTTGTACAATATTGTTTATATTCTATATTTAAAATACATTTATTTCATACAAAGTACAGTTAAAGACTATTGACATATTTACTGACATATCACTCAAGGCTTACTGGTATAAAAATTATAATTAAACTTACAATAATAACATAATTTATTCAACAGTCCTTCTCCCTGAGTTACTGTCTTCCACCATTTTGGAGAGTACCACAGAACGTAGTCAACGTAATCATCAAATTACGTTGATTACATTCTGGGGTACTCTCCAAAATGGCGAATGGCGGAAAATTACAGTAACTCGGGAAGAAGAATTGCTGAAAAAATTATGTTATTATTGTTGTCTTTGCACACAAAAAGTATTCTCGTAGCTTTGTAAAATTATGGTTGAACCCCTGATGTCACATGGACTATTTTACCGATGCCCTTGCTACATTTCTGTACGTTGATCGTGGTAATATCCTTGCTGTCTATGGAGGGTCAGAGAGCTCTCAAATTTCATCAAAAATATCTTAATTTGTGTTCCGAAGATGAACGAAGGTCTTACGGGTTTGGAACGACATGAGGGTGAGTAATTAATGACAGAATTTTTCATGTTAGGGTGAACTAACCCTTTAAATGCAAGATATTTAAAGTGTAACTAAAGTATAATTAAGTAAAATAAGGTATACCAAAAGTACAATTGCAGGGTATTTTTATTAAGCACATAAATATGTAAATGTGTTTGTAGTATACTTAGCATGAAATAGATGTATTTCAAATACATTTTAGTATATTTATTTTTCACTAGGGTGTATATATACATGATTTGGAAAGGCACACACCTCTCTATAAAAGGCCTCACAGCTGACAATGCATATCAGAGTGAAAACCAAGCCATGAGGTCAAAGGAACTGCGTGCAGAGCTCAGAGACCGGATTGTATCGAGGCACAGATCTGGGGAAGGCTACAAAAAATTTGCTGCACTGAAGGTTCCCAAGAGAACAGTGGCTTCCATATTTCTCAAATGGAAGAAGTTTGGTACAACCAGGACTCTTCCAAGAGCTGATCGCCCAGTCAAACTGAACAATTGATGGAGAAGATTACAGATGGAGCCACAGTGCTGTATGAGGCCCGTAAAAAAGGAATTGTGTAGACTGGTGACCAAGAACCTGATGGTCACTCTAGTTGAGCGCCATGATCATATATGCAGATGGGAGAAACCTAAGGACAAGCATCACTGCAACACTCCACCGATCTAGGCTTTATGGCAGTGTGGCCAAACTCAATCCTCTCCTCAATGAAGACACATGAAAACACACATGGAATTTGCAAAACAGCACCTAAAGGACCCTCAGACTCTGAGAAAAGACTATCTGGTCTGATGAACCTCAATTCTAAGCATCATGTTTGAAGGAAACCAGCTCTGCTCATCACCTACAGAGTACCATCCCAAAAGTAAAGTATGCTGAGAGAAGTCTCATGCTGTGGGGTGTTTTTCAGCAGCAGGGACTGGGAGACTGGTCAGGGTTGAGGGAAAGCTGAATGGAGCAAAATACAGAGATATCCTCAATGAAAACCTGTTCTACAGCACTCAGGACCTCAGACTGGGCCGAAGGTACACCTTCCAACAAGACAATTACCCTAAGCACACAGCCAAGGCAACACAGGAGTGGCTTAGGGACAACTGTGAATGTCCTAGAGTAGCCCAGCCAGAGCCCTGACTTTAAGACTATCGAACATCTCTGGAGAGGCCTGAAAATGGCTGTCCACCGACGGTCCCCATCCAACCTGACCGAGCTTGAGAGGATTTGCAAAGAAGAATGGCAGAAAATCCCCCAATCCGTGTGTGCAAAGCTTGTTGTGTCATACCCAAAAAGACTTGAGGCTGTAATTGCTGCCAAAGGTGCTTCAACTAAGTACTGAGTAAAAGGTCTGAATACTTATGTAAATGTGATATTTCAGATTTTCTTTTTAATACATTTACAGAGACTTCTAAAATTCTGTTTTCACTTTGTCATAATGAGGCACGGAGTGTAGATTAATAGAAAAAAAATAATTTAAACAGTTGTAGTATCAGATAGCAACATAAATAAATTGAAAATGTGAAGGGAGTCTGAATACTTTCTGAATGCACTGTAAATATACTGTATATACAAAAGACAGGTATGTACAGTATATGTTAAAAAGACTTGAGGCTGTAATTGCTGCCAAAGGTGCTTCACCTACTGAGTAAAGGGTTTGAGTAATTATGTAAATGTGATATTTCTTTTTAATGAAATGTACAGACATTTCAAAGATTCTGTTTTCACTGTACGTACGAAGTATAGATTAATGAGAAAAAATTAATTTAAACAATTCAGGCTGAAACAACAAAATTGAAAAAAGTGAAGGGGGTCTGAATACTTTCTGAATGCACTGTGTGTATATATATATACACGTATGTGTGTGTGTGTATATATATATTAGTGCTGTCAAATGATTAATCGCGATTAATCGCATTCAAAATAAAAGTATTTGTTTACATAATGTGTGTGTACTGTGTATATTAATTATGTATATATAAATAGACACGCATGTATATATTTAAGAAAAATTTTGTTTATATATTAAATTATATAAATATTTACATGTAAATATTTTCTAACCAATTAATCTCAATCAAATTGCAGTTGGGTTATTTTGATTAAGTTAAAAAAAATAACTAAAAAAACAGCTAACTAACACAAAGCACAATCAAAACATGATGATATAATAAAAAACATGATTTTTGAAAATTTTTAAAAACTGAGTTATCTGTTTTTGCAAATAAACTCTTCCTATATATATATATATATATATATATATATATATATACACATGCTGTATACTAGAGTGAGACTGAAGAACTGATTACATTTTAATAGAAAAAAGTTATTTTAAATTGTAAATATATTTTACAAAATTACTTGTTTAACTGTATTATTATTCAAAAAAAGTCTCGGGCATATGACACTTTTTTTCAAAGATATTACATCAAAAATCTGTCAGATTTACCATTAAATAATTTAGTTGTCTGTCCTAATCAAGCAAGCTAATGAAATTTCCAGTAACAGTTTTCTGTGATAAGTATGCAAGCAAACAGATGTTAGTCCAGTAGTTTAATTAAGTAATGAATGTTTTGATTGTCTCAGGATCCATCATGGCAGCCGCCCGTGTGTCCATGCCGGGTGCCACAGACTCCAACCTGGAATTTGCTGACTACAGTCTCTATAGCAACCTGTCTGATGATGAGCTCATGCAGCTGGCAATCGAGCGAAGCATTGCTGATGCCCAGAACTCTGAGCCAGGCACTGAAAACTCAAAGACCCCTGTTGTTCTAAACAGGCCAGCAGGCCCACGCCGAGCTCCACCATCACATCATCCCCAGCAGCAGACAGAACCAGCTGCGTGTCCAGCCAATCCACCCAGGTACAGTTTGATGGGCTTCATTCAAACTGAAATGAGGTGCCGTCATAAATCAAACTCTCACTGTGAGTATAAAAATAACCAGTGCTTAGTAAATCATACTCCCACTGACCTATCTTTTAATAGATATTAAACATGTTTATTTTCAAACTTATACAGCAAGCAAAATTTTTCTTTTAAATAGATATTTATTTTATATTATTTATGCAAAACAGGAAATTAAGACTGCATGTAAAACATAGAGGTCAGTTTATTGCCACATCAAATTTCCTGTCATGTTTTGATGATTCATCTCACGAGGGTCACAATATCAATTACAGATGCCTACTGCATCTTCTCTGATGACTGACACAGCTGCTTCACACCTGTTCCTCTTCATTCAGAAGCCAACATTGCAGCAAGCATAGTTCAAGTTCACATGCCACCATGCATAAAAATAGAGACCCTATCCTTTGCTGTGCCCCAATCCACTTGTTTAAATTTCCCCTGAAATCTGACATTAAAACAAATCTTCCAGTGGTAGATTTTTGTTTAATTGCAAACTTAACACATAGGTAATTTAATTTTCAAAATACTGTAGGTTAAAAGAAATACCAATTCTGAAAATGATCCCATCCCCTTTCCGTGGCAGCCCAGTGATTGTGCAATAGCTAAAGATCTAATGCAACATTAATTTAACTCATATCAACTCTTTTCTTTTTTGTCCAAAGAGAAACAATAAATCTACAGGATGTGATTTCAGTAAGTCACTTTGTGACTGGTTATGGCAAGCGAATGGTGGCCTACCGAAAATACGATGGAAGTATGCAAGTCGCCCCTGAGCCTGAAGAGTGAGTGATTGCACAATTACATGACAATGTGTGCTCATTAGTAAGCATATATGTAAGAAAAGTGAAAAGATTTTTTCCAAAAAAAAAAATAAAAAATCATACTCACTAAGGCTGCATTTATTTTTTTTTAAATACAGTAAAATAGTAATATTGTGAAATATTATTCAAATTTAAAAGGACTGTTCATATTTTAAAATAGAATTAATTCCTGTGATGGCAAAGCTGAAATCATAAAATGTCACATGATCCTTCAGAAATCATTCTAATATGCTGATGTGCTTCTCAAGAAACATTTCTTATTATCAACGTTGAAAAAAGTTGTGATGCATAAGACCTAAAACTTTTGAATGGTAATATGTTATGTGTTTTAACATTTATGAATATGAGAGGGGTAATGAACATCTCATCTGTGACGCTAAATGCATAAAAGTGAAAGCAGTTTCTTCTTTAGGGAGCTTGAGCCTATTGTTAAGGCAATTTCAGAAGGAGATGTGGGATCAGTGAGACTGTTGGTTAAGCAACCTGGGTGCAACCTCCTTAAACCAAATAAAGATGGATGGATTCCTTTGCACGAGGCAGCATATTATGGACAAGATCAATGTATTAAAATTATCCTGAGAGGTAGAGTGCACTCATTTGACAATTACTCCATTGAACTTTATTTAGCCAAGCTCTATCAGATTGTTCTGGCTTTGATCATGAACACTATTCTCATAGCTCAACCTGGGATGATCAACCAGCGCACTTTAAAAGAGCAGACGGCTTTAATGATAGCTGTGACCAGGGAACATCTTGCATGTGTGGAGCGCCTTCTGGAGAAAGGAGCTGATCCTGATATTGCCAATAAAGAGAAGGAGACTCCCCTTTACAAAGGTAATATCATATTAGTAAGTATATAATTATCTATCTATCTATCTATCTATCTATCTATCTATCTATCTATCTATCTATCTATCTATCTATCTATCTATATATCTATATATAACCTGATAGATATCTATCTATCTATCTATCTATCTATCTATCTATCTATCTATCTATCTATCTATCTATCTATCTATCTATCTATCTACCTATCTATCTATCTATCTATCTATCTATCTATCTATCTATCTATCTATCTATCTATTTTGAAGTTTAAAATCCTGGATTACCAGTCTAGAGCCACATCATTTTATTAAAAACATCAATTCTTAAAAAATATATATTTTTTGTTCAGTGGTGTTATGGAAAATGTTAGCATTTCTATACATATCTGTAGCTTGTGAGAAGGAGAACCCAGCGATGGTTGCCATGTTACTGAATTACGGCGCCTCTGTCAATAAGAACTGTATTCAAGGCTGGACAGCTCTCCATGAGAGTGTGTGCAGGAACAATGTGGAAATCTGTGAGATGCTGATAAAAGCTGGAGCCAAAGTCAGCATGCCCAACATGTACGGAATCACTCCTATCTTTGTGGCTGCCCAAAGTGGAAAAGTGGATGCACTTCGCATGCTTTTAAAAAATGGTAACATTATTTTTGTTTCTCTTCCATTGCTGCTTTGTGATGAAATGCATCTGACATGTAATGCATCTCACCTCATTCAGGTGCAGATCTCAACAGCCAGGCTGCAGATGGAGCCACAGCGCTGTATGAGGCCTGTAAAAATGGTCATGAGAACATTGTAGAGTTTCTTCTGTCTCAAAATGCAGACGCCAACAAGCCAGGCAAAACAGGACTGTTGCCAATTCATATTGCTGCCCAGCGTGGCAATGACAGGTATCAATTCAGAATTCACTTAATAAGAAATTTGTATGAATTAATTAATTTGCTTTGGGAGGAATTTTCTCGGGTCACAGTTTATTTATATGCGAAGGCCATTGGTTGTTAAGAGTTTAGGTTTAGTACATCTCATAATCTTGCATTAATTTTCAGCAAAGACCTCCTCACTTTCGGGTGTACCCACAAAAATGTCAGGGCAACTAAGTAAGTCTCAATGGGTGCTTTAGAGCAGTGCTGTGGCAAGAGGGTGCTAATCCTGTAACCTGTAACCTTAACTCAAGCTAACTCAAGTAGGAGTAAGTGGTTTCATTTGCAAAATACCATTTCAGATAAGTGCTCTTTCTTCTGACACATATGTTATAACTCTTCTAGTTTATTGTGTGTAGGGTCTTTTCTCACCTAACAGTAAAACTAATCATCCCACAGAGTAATTCTTGATAGCATGACATGTTTAGGGATGGGAATCGTAAAGAATTTGATGATCCTGGCTTCCGGTTCCTTTTAACTATTTAAATTCCTTAACAGCTCCATTAAAATTTATTTCAGTATTTTTAAGCAATAAATATTTATTACAATTATTGCATTAGGTGTGTTTAACTGTTAAAAAAACTGAGTAGTCGGCGCCAATAGCCTCGTAGGAAGCGCATTGACATATAGTGCTGAACAACAAGCTCACGGACCTTTCCCGATCCCGTCCCCCCTTTCTGTGTCCCACTTCGCTTCCTGTCTAAATACTGTCCTATCCTAATAAATGCCAAAAATAAATAAAAAAAAAACAACAAAACAAAACTGACTACGCTTAAGGTGTACTGTATCTTTAACTACACACTGTCATATAAAAAACAACCAGTCAGTGACTACAGTCATTTACAGTTAGTTGTAAGCTGTATAAGTTTGATTTATTACATTTATTAGAGGGAATCGGAATACATATTTTGTTTCTGATTCACGAAAAAGAAGCAACTCATAAAACCCATTTATTTAGGAATTGGACTACACTACGCTGTTTTTGATTCACTAGAAAGAGTGAACTCATATGAATTATTTGTTCGGAAATCAAATTACTCTATTTGCGCTTTCTGTTTTGCATTGTAGATTCAGTAGAGGTGTTTTTCTTTTATTTAACTTGAGCACTGCATTTTTTTAGAATGCAGTGTCATGCGCGAGACGCTGAAAAAACATGAGCGCAGTGGTCAAACATGTTTACATAGAAAAACAAGGAAAATGCAGTGCTTCGAAATGCAAAAACTTGTTCTGCATCACTGGCCCCTAGCAAACTCCTTCTCTTCCATACTTTTTTTTATACAAAAAATTTCGGTTCCCAACCCTAGAACTGTTCCTCTATCATTTTATTGCTAATCACTACAAAAGTTTTTCAAAGGTTTTTATATATATTATTAGTCTTCTTATGGAATAATTTTTCCATCTCATAATGGTCATTTCACCCTAACAGAGTCAAATTCTAACCTGACATTCAAGAGTATTTTAGTGTACACTAGCACGATAACACTCAAGAACACACAACTTCTAATTTTCAGTATCATATCCATGCTGATCCCAGCCACAAGCAAGGCCAGAGTGAGACGTACAGGTATCAGTCCCCTCCATTTAGCAGCAGAGCGCAACAGAAACTATATTGTTGAATTCCTAATTGAGGCCGAATTTGACGTCAATGCCATGTTGTCTGAGGATCGTTCTATGATGTATGAAGATCGGCGCAGCACAGCTCTATACTTTGCCGTCATGAACAACAATATCGATGCTACCACCATGCTCCTGAAGGCTGGTGCTAATCCAAACCTGGACACGTTCAACCCGCTCCTGGTGGCCTTGAGGCAGGGTTGCATCCAGACAGTGACTTTGCTGGTGGAACATGGTGCTAATGTCAATGCCTACATCCCAACTCATCCAACTACCTTTCCAGCAAGTGTTATGTTCTGCATGAAGTATCTGACCATACTGAAGTATCTAATGGATAATGGCTGTGATGCCTTGTCATGTTTCAATTGCGTTTATGGCAGCAATCTTCATCCACCTATAAAGACTAGGCGTAATCAGAGATATGATCCAGATGAAGTTGTAGAAAAGGCCTGTGTTCAGGTGCGTGAATCAATCATCAATTCTACATACAATGTAATATTTTTTTCTGAATTGTATATTGTGTATATTGCCACATTTTACACCACTTTTTACTAGTTCTGTGAGGTGATCTCCACCGAAAACTACTCCCGCTGGGCAGGACCGATTATAGACGTTCTGCTTGACTATGTTGGGCATGTGAAACTCTGTGCACGACTCACTGAACATCTGGACAGTTACCACGAGTGGCAGTGCATCAAAGAGAAAGCGAGTATGTGCTCCCATACCTTTTGCTTAAATTATTCATATATGCAAATTATTTCAGTCACCTGTGTATTCATTTGCTGGTTCTGATTGCAGTGCCTCCACGCCCACTCATGCAGCTCTGCAGACTGAAAATCCGCAATCTGCTCGGGATCAAGAGACTGAAGAAAATTAACAGGCTTCCAGTTCCTCCAAGGCTGATCAAATTCCTAAATCATCAAGAACGAGAGCAAGATTTTTAAGCCTGATTTTGAATGTTGACTCTTAGTAAACACAGAGAGAACAATGCCATTAGAAAATCATATTCATCTGTTTGCAGTACTTGCACTGAGCTAAAATTATGGAATAAATGGCTTTTGTTCTGAGTCAGTATTTGCACATATGTACTGCTTAATAGTTTAATAAAATGCCATAAATGTTTATATGTAATTATCAGGCATAAACAGAATTTAGAGAACATGTATTGGATAGATTTAGTAGGTACATACTTTATTTTGTCTGTATATGCTTTTTTTTATGTCATAAAAGCCAAAAATGACACAGGGTGACAGAAAACAGTAACTGTTATTTTTTTGCAATGTAGTAGAAATGTATTAAAGTGCCCCTATTATGCCAATTTTACAGTTCCTAATATTGTTTTGGGAGTCTCCTACAATAGGATTGTCAAAAAACGCTTGTTTTCTCAAAATATACATTTAATATCACCTCAATTTCCAGCGATTCTCAAACGATTCATTCGAAGCAGTTCAAAGATTCAGTTTCTCTAAACCCCTCCTTTCAGTGAGCCCACTCTGCTCTGATTGGTCAGATGGCCTAGTCTGTTGTGATTGGACTACGGTGTACAGCGCGTGTTGGAAACTATACGCCTATTTCAATAGTTCTGTATTTTGAACACTCTATAGAAAATATAAACATCTATTATTTATCATACTTACAGGTTGTGATCGAGTGGAGCAGCTGGTCCAAATAAACAGGATACTGATCCATCTTTCAACAGCAAGCATTTTGTGAATCTGCGTTGAACTCCCCGAGATTAGAGAAGCAGTCGTCAGTAGAATGCCGTGTTTGCGGCCGGCCAATGTAGAACATAGGGCGCATTATGCAAATGTGTTACCCCGTGACGTGTAGCCGTCACGGAAGTAGGATTCGATTTACTAATGACTCGTCTAGGCTGTACAGAGTCGATTCTTTATTTTGGGAGACAATAACTTTATTTATCGTGCACTTTCATCTTTACAACTTTGCAGATCGTTTACATTCACATACAGCTGCATTACACACTGCATGAAAGGCAATATTGGAAATGGCATAATAGGGGCACTTTAAAAGTATTAAGAAATATACTTAATGCTTATGTGTATAGTTTTGTATTTTTACTTTTACTTATTTTCTTAGATGTAAAATGTTCTTCTAGTATTTTGATGGTTTGTTTAATTGGAACGCAAACCAATACTCAAAGATTACTTTCTTGGAATGAATTTCCCTGATTCAGTCAGTGCTTTAAGTTACAGTGACAATTCTTATGTTTGAACAACGTCCAACCAGTTACTCATCAGTATCAATCTACCAATAAAGTGTTAACTATTTGAGTTTCATTTATTCTGCCTTTCTGGGCAAAATGTGGGTTTGGATATCTAGTACTGCTGATCTTATGATTCATGTATGTTGCCCCATGTGCAGGGAGACAAACAAGAGGCAAAAAATTATGAAGTAGGCCTACGCAACAGTCAACTACACTCTTAAAAATAAAGGTGCTTCAAAAGGTTCTTCAAGCGATGCCATAGAAGAACCATTTTTGGTTCCACAAAGAACCATTCAGTCAAAGGTTCTTTAAAGAACCATCTCTTTCTTGCGTTTTTATAATCTGAAGAACCTTCTTTCGCCACAAAGAACCTTTTGTGAAACAGAAAGGTTCTTCAGATGTTAAAGGTTCTTTATGGAACCATTTAGACAAAAAGGTTCTTCTATGGCATCGTGAAGCACCTTTATTTTTAAGAGTGTATTATTTAAAACATGATATTAAATTACAAGTTAAAACAGTTCATGCTGCTTTAATAACTGATTTCACATCATTGACACCAAACACTGCTGGTTCTTATGTGCACAAATAATGACAGATTTTCTTTTCTAGGTGAGGTTGAACAGTCTTTTTATAAACGTGCCATTATTATCGGAATTCACAGTACTATTATTGCACTTCTCTCATCTCAAAGTTGAGACGTTTTGAACACATGTAGGTTTTTAAGTTACAGCTTTTTCTTCCTGTTCCGTAACACAAACTATTTAACTGAATAACGCCGCATTTTTAATTATAAATACTGTAATTAGTTATATAGTTAAACCTCAATATGCATAACTCAAGTTGCAAACTGCAACGTACCAGCTGTCAGATTGGCCCATAGTGTTTTTAAAGACTAAAGAGGATAATAAATAAGTAATACTGCAAAATATATCCACCTTATTTCAATGCGGAAGTAAGCTCTTTTCTGTTCATGTGCGAGACTTCTGGTTCATTAGCCGCTGTAGAGAAATAACGAGAAGAATAACGAAGTGCAGTAAACACTAAAACTGTTTGCATTACAGACATGTGTGTTCATAATTAAGATAATACAGTAAAATAATGTGGTAAGAAACACCAGTTTGCAATATCAAGCAGCAAAACGTGCTGTTTTATACAGCTAAAAATATCTGGAAGCGGATGAGACCAGAAGCCAGACACATTACATTTGCAAATGGCCTCTCTTACAGAAAAATAGTAAATAAATATATCCCTTTTACCAAATAAATACATTTACATAATGTTGTCAGTGATAATGCTGTCAGTAATAGTAAGACAGAAGCTTTCTGTATGCCCTTGAAGGTGGGTGTTGACCCCGACCTGTACTTTTTCAGGTCAGTTCTGGTGGCAGCCAGAACAAGGCACCTTCCAGATGGTCAGACTGCTTGTTGAGAGCAGAACTGATGGCATTGCCCAGATTCCCAGTATGTCCACTCCTTTCCCAGCCAATACTATGCTCTGCTTGAAGTACCTCCCCTTAAAGTATCTTGTGGACAATGGCTGAAATGCCAATTCTGGCAAGGCGCACCTCCACTCCTGTCCTCTTCCAACGATTTTCAAGGCTTGAATAAAGAGCAAACATCCACTGAGGTATGAATGTGAACTGTGTAGTGTGACCACTGATCTATAATAGAGAACATTATATTATTATTATTATATCATTATATATAGATCAGTGAGTGTGACCCTTTTTGTACCAGTTAATGGACTTCCCAATACTGTACCAGTCAACATTCTGCCCTTTTAAAAATAACTTTTATGTATTTTTTTTTAATCATTGGATGTCCTACCTGTCTGCGAGTGTTTGGAGCGTGGCTACTGTAGCAGGCTGAACCAGCCGGAGTGGAAAAATACATTTAGATTAGGAAAGTGCAAGGCAAAAATTGAAGACTTGCCAAATAACACAGAGACAGACAACGGTGTAAAATAAGTATAAACACTAGCAGTTTTTCTTTTACAAGATGGAGGCATTTGATGGAATGTTAGGGTTTCAATCGATACGACGAACTTGCAGAGTTTCTTCTCGACAGGTAAGCTAAACTTAAAGTTAAAAGTATTCTCAATATGGTATTTAAAGTAGCCTACTTTTACCTGTTGAGACATACCTTCACTTCTATAGACTCGTAAGAGCTCGTAATGAAGAGTTTGCAAAGTGTAATGGTCTGGGTGTTTGTCCCTTTAAGACTGTGATTCAGGGTTTCCTCCAAGTAGGTATACAGTAAGTGCAGAGGAGAAGGGTATAACTGCCCTAAGCACTCATGTGTATATGCTGGAGAAACACATTGTACTTTCTATCGTTTTGTTGCATCTTCCTTTAACAATAATACATTCGTTGATGGTGACCTGCATCGTGTGCTTCTTCCATAACACACACCAGGTTACAAAAGGTTGCTTGAAAACATGCTTTATTGTAGCGGCACTGGTAGCACAGAAACCCTGTGCAACATAATTCTTAATGGATTATGAGGTGATACATTTGTGTTACAACACAAAATAATGTTACTAAGGCAACTCTGTCATTTAGAAAAGGCCACTCTAAGTTGTTCTTGATTTCATCTTTCAAGATCTTTCAGATTAGACTCAAGCTCACGTGACACATGCCTTAATTCTGCAGAGCTGGCGGATGTGGTGGTTTTGCAGGTTATAGAATTTCTCGGGGTTAGCAATAAATACACATCACTGAGGAGGAAAGGACCTGAGTTCTCACCAGCAGGGGGCAGAACGGAATAACAAACTCTGTGGGAGCTTTCCTGTGTGTTGTTGCTTTGGCTCACGTTTTCTTCCTCAGGCAATGCTTGAAAAAAGTGGTTAATTTTTATCTGTTTGCTCCTTCTTTTGAGTCTGATCTTGTACTACAGTAAGTCACCATAATGAATACATTCCTAGATAAAAATTAAATCATTCAGTTTAAATCACTCATGATCAGGCTTAATAACTGTCTATTTTAATAATATACTTAGGCCTATTTAGGTTTCCGATTCATATTATTTTTGCAGAATCAGAAATAGATTACAGAGCGCAATTTCCTCTGTTTTAACTTTTTTGTTTGTCCTACTGGGCCCACTTTTTGGCTCAGGTAATTATTTGATATCTTTATAAAATAACCACAGGGTGGCAATGCAACTCCATAGCTAATAAATTGAGGAAACTAGAGGTTCCAGATAAAACACAGTTGGTGTTTATTTTTCATATAGAATGGAAATACACCTTTTTGTTTTGCTCAATATCAAAACTAAACATAAAAATAAAAGACCAATCATAACCATAATGACACTGATTTATGAGAAAAATCTTCAGAATATTAGTTTTGTATTATACACTTATACATACACTCATACTTTAGTATTAATATTTAAATATATTAGATGTATGAATATGATATAGTGTTACAGTAATAATTATTTGTATGTTAATAAATGCAAATGTCAGTTCAATCTAGAGGAAAATTAGTAACACAAAGCACAGATGATTTCGTCATTGATTTGGAAGAATTTTCTCTGTATTTGCTTACCTTGTCTCCCCTTCTCAGAGGCCAGGAACCTTCCATCACTCAATCCCACAACTGTCCACTATCATTAAAATTTGTGAGATGGGCCAAAACGCAACACTCGGTCTTGCGTTTTGGGGGGGGGGGGGTTATCTCCATCAGTTTTCCATTGTGGCATTTATGTGGATGAATGGCCTTAGAAAGGTCAACACTGAACATTGATTACACACCACGCTGTCAGAAGGGCCTGGGGGAGAGGGGTAAGTGGCCATTTGTTTTGTGCAAACTCTTGAATGTCTAGAAATCTTCAAAAAGTGCTGGCAGAAAAGGCTGGAGCATTGTAGGGCTCTCCATCATACTCTGGCACCGTTTGACACTACAGAGCCGTTTAAGGGCTGCTCCCCAGACATCCAAAACTGCAGAGTGTGACTCTGCGGTTTTATTAAATGCATTGCTATTAAAATTAAAGCTAAACCTCTTAAAACATACATTTTCACAGGGCTGCACTGCAGAACATTTCAGCTGTCCAACTTTTATACAGCAGTTAAATAACCAAGAAGTTAATATTGAGTATTTTACATTTTAGTCAATAATGCCCTTATTTTTTGCTCCACCAATGAAAAGAACTCTAAACTAAGCCAATGCAGATGTGATCCTGAGCAACACACATGATGTTTTCATTCCTGAATGAATTCTTCGAATCAGTGATTCAGTGACTCACTTGTTTAGTTCATTTAAATGAATCAGTGTTAATGAACCAATCAGTTAAGTAAACGATTGCATGACTCACTCATTTGTTTCATTCCTAAATGAAACCACGTTTTTGAATAAATCGTTTGAATGAATGATTCAGTGACTCTGCTATTTCACACCAAGGACAATAACTATAAAGATAACGATAAAGATATAGTTCTAAAAATCGTTCTCAATATTAAAGAATAGCAGAGTCCACACCACAACTATAATGATTAAGGCACACAGAAACGATACCGTTGGAATCACTTCAGACCGATTTTTTCCAGCTGATGAACGATATAAACATTGACACCCGATCAGAATCCATCCTGCTATAACGAGCTCGAGAATTTAAAGCGGCAGATGAGCGTGCAATTAGAATAAACCGACGATATCGTTCACTGGTGTGGAGATAATATCTTTATCTTTATAGTTATCGTTCTTGGTGTGAACGGGACTTTACTCAGCTTTTCGTTCCTGAATGAAACCAAGTTTTTGAACAAAATCGTTTGAATGAATGACTGACTTGTTTAGTTTTGAAATGAAATCTCTTATTAAACAAATCAGTTAAGTAAATGGTTGCTTGACTTACTCAGCTTTCTGTTTTTGAATGAATCAAGTGTTTTTGAACAAATTGTTTGTGCATTTTTACACAGAAAAACAATGCAAAAACAGCATGGTGGAATGTAAAAACACATTCTGCATCAACGTCCCCTTATAGTGCTCTTGGAATGTTGTTTGTTCAATAAAATTCAAAGAATAGAACTAACTGTAATGTATCATATATCTGGCTGAATTAAGCCTGAACTGAAGCCAATAACTGCTAGTAACCATGTCGGGCTTTCTCACTTTCGAACCAAGTCTGAAAACATCTCTACAAAGAACAGCCTGTACAACAGAGAGGAGCATTTTTCGCAGATGTTGTTGTTGTTGATTCTGAGGCTTGGACCAATGAGATGCAAATGGGTGCAGCCACATTAGCGGTGGTGCGTTGGTTTTGTTTATAGGGGACAGCAGAAGGATTATCCCCTCCAGTCCATTTCATTTGATCCATATGGCCCAAAAGGCCTTAGCTTCAGCTGTGCCACAGCTTGGGAGCCACGGTTGAGTTTGTTATTGTCTCAACTCAGGCTGAATGCAGTGCTACAAATCCTGGCAATATAATATGCACAGTCAGAGCTCTGGCTTTCTCTCTCGACAATGACAGATAGAAAAGCAAAGCTTCTTTAGTGTTCGGTTTACTTATTTAAACTTCATACGCAAATATAAGTTTAAGGTTTAAATTGATCTATCATTTACATGTGATGTCTCAGTGGAATCATCTATTACAGGGCTGTCATGATAAAGTCATATATCTATAGATTTGTGTCATCGTCTAAAAGTGGACCTCTCTCTCTCTCTCTCTCTCTCTCTCTCTCTCGGTCTCTCTCCTCTCATGAGCAGGAGCTGAGCAGAGCGATTTACAGGCTGTCGGGTTGGCTTTGTTCCCATGTAAGTCAAGTCTCGGTGGAGAAGAGACGCATCAGTGCTCCAAATGGCCCCAGCCGTCTCATTGCATTATCTTCAAATGGCACGTCTGATGGAGAAGTTAGAGAACAGCTCTCCTAGCTTCTCTTATTTAGATATGCCACCCTTATTAACATGTAACACACCTAGTTTGTCCTGTGTATCTTTGTGTTAACCAAAATTTAACACGTTTTCTTAAGTACAAGTCCCTGGTCTTGGGGATTTGTGGTTGTTTATGGGTTTTTGTGCCATGTGATGTCCTCTAAGAAATCTTCATATGGATTCATAGGGTTCTGGGTGCCTTCTCATTGATAAAACATCAACAATGCGTTAATACTGGATCACCTATTATAGAGGGAGATTATGAGGAAGCATTAAAAGCTTTCGAGCAGAAGAGGTGATAGAATCAACTCCTTATTCTGCCAGCGGCCGGTGTGTGGCTGCCTGGAGGGAAAGGAGCTCTGCACACGAAAGCTTGTTGATCATTTCATGAATGCCTGCACTGAAACACACACACACACACACACACACACACACACACACACTTGTATATGTGGTCAGTTGTATATGGTCACATTTATGAACGCATATACTGTAAGTGTGTTTCAGTGTGTGTGTGTGTGTGTGTGTGTGTGTGTGTGTGCATATATATATATATTTGATTAAAAAAATTCAGTAAAACAGTACAAATTATTACATTTAAAATAATTCCTGACATGCCAAAGCCTATTTACTCCAGTCCTCAGTGTCACATGATCCTTCAGAAATCACCTGAACAATATCTTAAAATATTTGAATGATTGAACTATTCATATAAACTTTGACTGAATACTTATAAAACTTATTTTTGCTAATAAAATATTATTTAATACAAAACAATGTCAACTTAATTTGTTTGTGATTTTCAGTGCTTTAAATATATTTCAGAGAATAGTAATGTATAATGAGAGCACTTGGTCTGAATAATATGAAGCCACGGACAGATAGCTTTGACTGACATGAAGCCTCACTGGTGCCTGACTAATTGACAGTGTAAATATTGTCAAGCATTAACTTTTTCATGTGAAAGTGACTGAACGACAGCCTGCTTGGCTGTCAGGTTCTCCAAGCAATTTATCATCCTTATCTACACTGGGGTAATTTATCTTGCTGAACAGAGAAAATATGTTTACACTGCGGTTCTTATAGGAAAGACATCTTGATATTCCACTTTTCTAAATTACTTGTCAAGCAAGGTGTGTCAGCAGACGGAGGTGAAATGACCACATTTTCTCCCAATTTAACTCTTTCACAATGCTCCTACTTGCCTGACATGGAGGTTTTACTGTCTCTGCTAACCCTTTGTTTGAAAAAAAAAAAGAAATGAAATATTATACATCTATTAAAAGAAAACACAACAGTTTTATATGCAACAGAATGAGAGTAATCTAATACTAGTTTTATGAGTCCTTGTTGTTGTTGCTAGGTACGATATTTTTAGTACAACAATTATATTGAGATAATTATATCTCAGATAGCAATTAATGGAATATAATTATCCACCACATACAACCGCAAAACTTTCCAAGGCTGACAGATATCAGGTGTCAAGAGTGTAATGAAGTCATATTAAAACAGACTTAAAAACATATTCTGTTTAAATATTATAGTCTACCATAGACCATATTTTCTGACTAGAAAGCTGCACATGTACAGCTTTTACAGCTGTGCACTAATCTAACCATGAAGTTATTCTGCAAATTTAAATGATGACCAATGATTTTTGCACATAAAAAGGCACCAGATATGATTCAGTAGTACAATTTTATTTAAAACTAAAAAAGTCAGCAAGTTGCAATTAAATTATTTCAATGCACAATATATAATAGTTTTACATTTTGGTATGTGATGCATACATTGTGCAACAACCTCTGATTACTCAAATATACATTAATGGCTTGTTCCAGACAAACAATAACACTTATTCTGTTCTGACGACACATCGACTTATACTTATCCCTATAAACATTTTCTCTTACTCTGTACACACAATAGACTGTCAAGAAGGCAAATATTGATATGTACATTCATGCAATACAATTCTGAGTACCTTATTCAGTATATTATGTACAGTATAATACACATATATCTTCAGTTCATATATTTTGTTGAACGGGTGAATGACTGTACAGTAGATTGTGAGAATGTTTTACAGAATAAGAAGAGTGATATTTGTTCACACAAGCTTGTATGTTATGTAAACATCATTGCTCAGTTGTATATTATGATTCATAGTTCAGTGTTACTATGCATGAACAGTGCATCACTTTTTTTTACAACAAGCTCCTGTCTATAAAAAAGAGGGGGAGGTGCGGATCTAGACACGTTCGATATACAGTTCCAATGAATAATAAATGAAACAATAGAGAGGATCTAGAGTGATACAAGCTAAATTTAGGGTTAAGCTTGTTTGATGAATCACATCTTTAAAGCATCCACTAACCCACATAAAATCACAGTATTAATGACTTTAAAAATAGCTTTAAACCGTCTTCGTAAAAGCTTGTAACATCCTAGTTCTTATGAGTTGCCAAAAAAGGTCAAGAAGAGACTTGATGTGAAATCTAGAATGATTTGCAAACATTCCAAAGAGATGGACCACAAATGTTGACATGAATCACTAATCAAAACACTGTTTTCTGTTATATTAGCCATACTGATTTGAGGAAATGACTGACCAATGTAAAATCTATATATTTCCTAGAATGGAACTTGTTGCACCTATTATGATTTTTAAAATCTCAATCAATTATTCACCTCAAAATAAAGAGTTATCCATATTTCATACTGTACATAATGTTGTCTACGCATCCAAAGATTGCTTTGACATTCACAAAACCTAACAATTTTAGTTTGTGGTGCATTTTATTTTTGGACAAAATAGTACAGATTTTAAGATCAGCTATTTATCAGCCATAACATGTAATTATTCATCAATCCATCCCTAAAACGAATCCATCATGCCTGTTGTTGTTTTTTAATGTATTTATAATTCGATCTCTTTCACGTGTGGGCTACACCATCAGACAAATTTGAATACAAATGTATAGAACGATCAGACTACAATCTGCTAATTATCAGCAATGCTAACTCTAGCCTTGTGTTTTTTGTATTCTAAACATGCACCTCAAGAACTCAATCCTTTCCAATTGCATAGTAACACAAACCGCAATACAGGATCATCCAATCCCATTTGTTGATTGTATCGAAACAATGGGGCCAATGCAGTCATTTAACCATTAAACACTCACATAATCTACATGAGGTGAGAGAACCCTTAATGTTTAATGAGGAACACTGCAAAGACAGAGTTAAAGACAAGAGAAGACAGGAATTTTAAAACATCATTGCATTCAACAGAAAGTGCATGCGTTTATTTAGTTGTTGGTGTTGTATATTGTCCTCAAAGGGGCCCCGGGGGGCCGCCAGATTGAGTCTCGTGATACTCGTGCAGCTGCCAGCATCGCTAAGAGTTTCCATGTCTCCTCAAAACCTGCTTATACTTGCCTATACACGTCAGTCATTACGTATTCACTTTTGTCTTTTCTTTAAACATTATTTTATGTCCCAAGAAGGGCAGCTGTGAGGTTTACCATTCCTAAATTCATAAGATACCTTGTGTCCATCTCATAAACCCAAACAGAGATGGTGGTGCTGTAGGGTACAGAATGTTCAGCTGTAGCATGGCCACTATACTCCAGTGTTATTGGTTTCCACTACCTGCTGTTTACAGCGTGAGCTCATGGCATACTCCCCTCGGCTTGTGCCGTTCTCTTCTTTTCGAAGGGGTTTCCTGGAAAAGAGAACAAAAAGATTAAGCTTCAAACTACTATTTTTGCTCACACTGAGGATGCTATTGATTGGGTTGTAGAGGCTTGAGCTTAGTGCAAAGAAATACAATGTCTCAAAGGCAAACAGAAAAACTAGGAAAGGAAAACAAAGAGTACTTATAGCAGGTTAAATCTGAATTACGTTTTTTTCTGCGCACCATATTTGTTCTATTTTACAATCAATGTTTCAGGAAGCCCGAGTGCACACTTTTAGATGTTTGGGTTGATAAACAGCAGCACAGGGCATCAAAGTGAGTTATTCTGCAGTTTAAATGACTTCCCGCAAGCCGTAATGTCTGCTGGACTTAAAAAGCTGTGGTATGCGCTCTGGCCTGTCCGTTCTTTATTACAATTTGAAATATGCAACCTGCCTGCAGCCAAATGCCTTCATAACTGCATTAAAATCCAGAGCTGCCCAAACAGCGGAGCACGCAGATCCAATCTGTTGATATTTTGTTAAATCATGTCAGTCACATATTGACTTAATGGTAGAGAGGGCCTGAGGTAAGAGCTGAGAGATGGATGCTGGGGATACACATTTTGAAAGATAAAAATGTGATTTTTGATTGATTTGAATATCAGTAAAGGTTTGAATTAGTTGGGGCATATTTAGTGCTTCAGCTTTTGCAAAGTAAGGCTGTACAGAAAGGGGCCACATGAAAGCAGCTATCGACAATGTTCAATAAGCTAATGGAGTAGCCTGATGCCAAACTACCACGTCATTGCTAAAATGACACGTTCGTACAATAGGGCTCAGCGACTGGTTTATGGATGTAAAACTGCCATTCAGAATCTCCATAGTGAAATTGATTTTTAACAATACCTGATAAATATTTTAAGACAGCCTTAATATAACTCGAAGGTTAAGTGCTGAAGTACGCCTCCATAGAAACCATTAGCCTGCTTCCTTTTTTAGTAAATCCGAATTAAGTGAAATCCACTAAGAGGACAGTTACCATGGAAATGACACTAAAGTTCACTAAATTTCCCACCATTACTATTTATTTATTTTTGGATCTTTTTGCTTTGTATCAAATGTTGCAATTATTCAGCTGAGAGTTGTCTGGGTTTCAAGGCTTAGAATTGTATGGAAATAAAAAAATGTGAATTTGGCTTAGAATAAAAAGGGTGCAGTCACCGAGTTCTACAGTAAACACACCAGAAGCTTGAACAATAACAGTAAATACCAGAACGAGAGATTCCACATCACATTAATGATTAGGTTAGGAAAAATATAAATTGTCATGAGAAAGAAAACAACCTGACCTTTACAGAGCCCATCTCTACTGTCTGCAGCACTCTGGGGTCTGTCTGGAGGACAAGTCTAATTTCATAAACAGGGCTTGAGCTCATTAAAATTGACCCGTTTCTTCCAGAGAAATACACGAGATAGCAACTTGTTGAATGAAGGCTGCTTTTGCAGACAGGATAAGATAAAGAGCATTTGTTTTAGCTGACCCATATGAAATGTCATTGGTGTGTGGAGCTAAGCTACAGCTTCAACATCCGTCATTTAAACATGGTCAAATGTTCATGTTTTTGAACCTTGTTAATATTTATCAAAGAATTTAAAAAATAAGAAGAAGAATCACAACTGTTTTCTACATTTATAATAATGTTACTTGAGCACCAAATCAGCATATTAGAATGATTTCTGAAGTATCATGTGACACTGAACACTGGAGTAATGACTGCTGAAAATATTACATTAAAATACTACAGAAAACAGTTTTCGAATTGCAATAATTGTTCACAATATTACTGTATGTATTGTATTTTTGATCAAATAAATGCAGCCTTGCTAACAAACAAACAAACAAAAATCTTGCCAATCTCTAACTATTTCTCTAATGGCAGTATATAACTGTTTCAAAGGATAGCTCATAGTAAACGGTCCAAATTTGTTGACTTTCATAGTATGGGGGAAAAACAGCTGAAACATTCTTCAAAATATCTTCTTTTGTGTTCTGCAGAAGAAAAAGTCATATTGTCTGGAATGACAGGAGGGTGAGTAAATAACAGGATATTTCATTTTTGTGTGCATTATCGCTCTAAATTATCATTACTTTTCCTGCTGTTTGATTAGATAGCATATTATTATGAACATAGACCTTGTTCCTGCTCTTCAGCTTCTAAAAAAGACCTAGTGTTTCAAACCTTGAGCAACAAATACAGCTATACCTTCAACTGAATTCCTTGTCGAGATTTATTAAATGTTCAAAGGTAGCTAGCGCTCATCTGTTGTGATAAACACAGTCTCTGTCTCTTGGGCAGGACTGATGAGACAATCCCGTAGCTCTGCAGGGGCCATCTGTCACAAGATGCCCCAGGCTGCAGGCTTTCCTATAAAGACGTCCTCTTACTTTGCATGATTTACACATGGGAAAAAAACTCTGCCTCATCTGATTTTTGAAGGGTGGAGTGGGGAAGGAGGAGGATAGCAAGAAAAAAATGCAAAGGAAACTTGCTATCCTCCTTCCTTTCAGAAGTCAACACACAGGGAGAAATAAAATAGTTACATTATCCTTGACATAACATTAAATAAAACATAATTAGCTTAACTGAACACAAAGTTTATAGAAGCATATTATAAATAAAAGAAGAGCTGTAGAGCTACACTGTAGGGCAGGGTCACTTAAGGACTGGTCTTTGTCTATTTGACACACTTGACGGCTGGATAAATGAGGAACAATTCAATGCAAATGGAAAACGCAGACTCCATAATGAATAGTCAGATTCTTTAAGCACAGAAGACCCTTTGGATTGATCACATCATCACTGTCTTCTCAATTCACATACATCCTGTCTGGAACTCCAATGCATAAAACTACTGTTTATGCTTTTTCAGCTAAACAGTAATTTTCCACTGAGAGCTTGTTTCTGTCCCCCCTCCAACCTGCTAAAAGCTCATGGACTCCAGCAGTCGTGCGGATGTCCCTCGAGTCGTGTTGCTCTACTGCACCGTGTGCAGATGCCCTGACAGTTTCTCTGTGGACCGCTCAGCTTATGTAACGTGCCAGGACGGGAAGCCAAAAACTCCTTTATCTTTCCCCTGAATCAGCACTGAGCCTGCTCGTTTGCACACTCTCTCTCGCTCTGTTTCTGCTCTCTTTACCACCTTTTCTCACTGATGAACAGCAGCACCTGAGAGGTCCTCATGGCCATTCCCCAGACATTTTAGCACACTGTTTGGTTGCCTGGGTCGTACGTGACCTCTCCTCTGAGATCAACACATAAATCCTGTGGGAAAATTTGGGCCAAAAATAAATGCTGATCAGGAAGGATAAGTTCTGAAGCATAGCTGAAGTTATAAAAACAAGCGATAACTTGTAAGAGCCATTCTCTTCCTGTGTAGATGCCTAAAAACTATTTATACTCTAGTGACAAAGATTTTTATATATATTTTTAAATTATGATTATTTTGAATATGTTAAAGTTTGGTTTTAGAGACATGCTATAACAGCGTGAAACTATTCATTTCTTTATTGAGTGTACCTTTAAAATTCAAAGCTGAATGCAATGTACATAAACAGTCTACATGTAATCATACATTCATATAACGCTCACGGTTTCTTGTTTGGTAAACACAGGTTTGAATCCTCAGTGTTTCAGTTAGTATTTTCTCATTGAAAAGAAGCCTGGAATATCACTGCAAAACCTAAAAAAAGCCACATCCTCACCTCCAAATGTGGGCCTGGGCCCTTAACAATACATGATGTGTAGTACACACATGGCAGAGAGCTACACAAAATATTACAGGTAAAGGTAAATATTTTATAACCTGGCTCTTTGGAATAGGCACCAGAATGTATTCATTTCCTCTGAAAATAAACAGAGTGGGCTGAGATTGTTTCCATACGACTGTAGGATAAGGATAAGGTAAATTATGAATAAGGTAAATGATGCTGTACAACTGTTATGCAGCATGCTGTCATGTCCCCATCCAATCTTAATAAACTGGATAGAATATTTAACACATTTGTCATTAATCATAATACTCAATTATTTTTTATCACAGTATCACAATTAAACAAACTTAGAAGTGATAAAATATTATCTTCTAAAATGAAAGAAGGCAAATTTATTAAACAACATAATCCCATGTTTCCCCCCAATATCTCATTAAAATCTTTTTAATATAGCATATTTTCTTGGGAATATTTATTGATTTATTTTGTAATATCCCTTTAAAATGTGTAAAATTTTGGTTTGTGGCATTGGTTGGTTTGTGTCTTCAAAATTCAAAAGATACTTAAAAAAATAAATTAACACCAAGCTGACTGTCAATCCCTCACTTAGCAATTATTTTAGGTCTTTATTTCTATCATGTTAGGCCTCTTGTAAAGTTTCTTGTCATTTCTTGTAAAGTTTAAGTGCCTGAGCTTAACCAGAGCATATTTATGAAAACCTGGTGTACTCTTTTAGAAATCACAATTTTATTTTTCACAATTATTTTATTTTTTTTAATTAGAGAGTTCAAAAGGTACTGAATAACAAGTTGTCCAATAGTAGTACTGTCTAGAATGTTTATTACCCTCAAGCACGAGTGCAACATACACTAAAATAATAATCAATAAGAGATGTGTTCCAAGGTGTACAGTATGTGCAAATTTTTTACCCTGTGGGAAAAAAAATAGAAAAAGGCTGACAGTACCTAATTTTGCTAATATTTTATTTGTAATTTATAAATATATCTATTTTAGACTATTTTAGCCTTTTTAGCCTCAGTGTCTCATAGAGCACTTTAAACACAAGCCTAAATCTAATAGCATTTTAAATGTGAATGAAGTTCACCCAAAAAGTTATTTTAGGATGTGTTGACTGTAACTATGCATGACAGCATTTAACAGTGCTGCATGTTCAGCAGAGCTAAAAGGGTGGGGAAAAAAGACAAACTGAAGTTATGTTTGCCCATCTTATCCTGAGGGCTCTGAATGTGTTTGTTTAGAGTCTTCGTTATCATAATTACACTACCGTTCAATGACCGGGATGCTTTATCATTTGTTTACAGCGGTCAAAAATCACGAAGTACCACATTTCTCTCCTCTAAGATCTATTCTTCACTATATGCACTGAGCAACTTTTCAACAAAACTGCTTTAGCTTTCCCCTCCAGTGCCTCTAATTCCATTAAACTCATTACAATAAGTGAGCCACACCAGGCTTCAGCATGCAGAAGCCATAAAGCAATGATTGGGGTAATAATCCGAGCCTTCACTGGGACATTTTAGCGACTGTTTGAAGAAGCACCATTTGTGGTGCATCAGTCATTGGGCATAGCTAAATGATGTGTTCGCATGCATATAAAGGAAGGCATTAAACATGTCTCTGTCTTCATTTTGGCAGACTGGGCAAGCTCATTAGTGGGGAAGTAGCTGCCAGCTGGGTTTTCCTTTGGGAATTGGCTTCCTTATACCAAGTTCTCAGGCAAAAAAGAGGCAATGTGTAACAAACGAATTCACCAAAACAGAGCTCATAACAAGTCCCCGTTTAATAGCCAGGAGGGGATGTTCCACAGCTTTCATAAATAAAAGATTAATTTCCAGAAGACTGGAATGTTTTAACTCTAACAGATTGGATCCACCTCCACTAGTTTCACTGGAATATCTGAATAGTTTCAATTTAATGAGAGTAGCTTCGGGATGACACGAACCAGGCCAAATATAGTCAACTGATGCTTATCACATGGACTCTGTTTTTTGGGGGGTGAGGCAATCAGTTCTGGTCCTGCAAGCCAATTTGTCAACAAAGCATTCCAGTTATGCTAAAATATACAGCTATGATGCAGATATAACAACCGTTATGTAAATCACCTTTTACGAAACTATGATTAATGAAACTGCGTACTTATTTAATGTTTTAATTATGCGTGTTACCATTTATCACAAGCAATAAGGCGCAAAAGGTTGCGCAACTACAGTCACAGTTGCACAGATTGCAGGTAATTGCAGTGTGCTGACTCTTCATTTGTGAATTTTACAAAAAAAAATATTGCAGAAACTTATTGCACAATTTCTTCCTCCCGTTTTGCCATGGGAATACCCTGGTTATCACTTGCATGAGACTCCTATGGGCCAGAAATGACTTTCAAGCCATGCAACCAGCCATTAGATGTTTTATAGATGAAACCTGATGATACCTCCTATGTAGACCCACCAATTTAGGAGTGTTGTGGCTAAAGATTGAAATGCTTGAGGATGGTTGGACACCAGCTGATGATACCAGCAAGGATGAGGCATCTAATGATATATCATCATCCTAAGCCAAGTGTGAATTCACTTTTGCAAATAACTTATCTTTTGTATATTTCACAATCAGCACCCAAAAACTAGTAAGGTTTAAACAATAAATGCAGCAATAAATCCTCATGATAAAAAGACAAAGGTTTCAGTGACATGCTGTACTATCACAGATAAAAATGGTATCACAGTGGCTCTCTTTTTACTAAAATTGTCTTCTCTTTATGGCCAGTCTTGGCTTTATATGGGATTTTATTACATGGTCAGGTTTTCACAAAATGGTATGCAGCCAAAAATGTTTGAGTTAACACTATAGCTCTTAAATAAAAAAATTAAAAAAGTGTTGAAGCTACTGCAGAAAGTGATATAGTGATAGCATATATTAAAGGTCAATGTTTTTTTCATTAAAGAAAAAATGCTTACTGACTCCAACCTGGCAGCTGAAAGCTTTTATGATTACCTAGAAGAGAAATAAAAAGATATATGATACAGCAAAATGCAAAATAGCAATACATCTGCTAAATGCATTTATGAATGTATTTCTGCTATATGAATTGTCATAGTTTAGCCCTGGATGTATCAAAGATAGTCTGGGAGCCTCTTTCCTTTTTCGCTGTGTGAGTGATTTGGACTGTCTGAGGCCATTTCCCTGTCTGCAGCTGATTTGACAGGCCTCTCAATTGTTCCCTTGACAGCATGTCACTGGTACCAAACCAAAAAGCAGCTTAAGGCTGACACACCACGCAATGCTTATGCCTTCTACTGCACCATCAGTGCAAAACACATTCCTTTTCCTAACCATAAATCATAGTCATTGTTTTTCCTAATGTAGGAAGGCGACAGCCTCATATCATCTCAACTAAAATAACGACATTCACAATTCATGTTTCAGACAAGAAGTGGAGATATCATCTTTTTGCCTTGTTATCTTGTTAAATTAAGGAAGCATGAAACTGACACTGATAAAACGCTAATGGAATTTTCTCTGTTTATCTGTAGGCTTGTATGGTGCTTTAAAAAACAAAGTCAACATCAACCTAAAGGTATAGTTCACTCGGAAATGAAAGTGTTGTCATCAGTTACTCACCTTCATGTCGTTCCAAACCTGTATGATTTTTTTTTCTACTCTTGAACATAAAATATATATTTTTTTAAAGTTATTTTTTCTAGTTGAAACTTTCTTCAAAGTATTTTCTCTTGTTCCACACAAGGAAGAACTGAATTTCAAACAAAGGCAATGACCAAAACGAACCTCTAATGCTCAAAATGCTGTGCATTTAATATTACATGGCCAAAATTATATAAAATGTGTAAAAAGTTAAACAAATTACACAATTCTCACATATTACTAACTTCTGTTTTTGCTTTTTTTTTTTAATGTGGTTGTGAAGTGAAATGAAGACCAAAAATAAACCAATACAAGAGACAGAATGAAATGCATAAATAAATAAATAAATACATACATACATACATAAAATATCTAAAACTACATCTTATACCTCTTGATGGCCTTGTAGCAAATGATGGCAGTCAGGAGGAGGAAGACCACAGATGCACAGCTTACTGTCCCCAGTACTAAGATCTCCATCTCTCTCCTCCATGGCGTTATGGGGGATACAATGGAGGGAGCCACTGGAAGAGAGACAACGTGTTAAAAAGCATGCAGAGCACAGAACAATAAAGAAAGAAAGAGGATATGCAGGATAGAGATGTGCAAAACTGCATCAACTAGTGGGTCTTAAGGAAGCCCTGAAACAGCTAGACGAAGAGCAACAGAATGCAGGGTTCACATTTTATTTTACACTTTACATGCCATCTAAAGAAAAATCACAATGCTCATGGCAAAAAAATAAATAAATAGAAACTCAACACAAAACAGTGAGATGGCCAAAGACACCTGTGTACATGTGTGCATAGACCAACATTTATGAAGTATTTCTGGAGCTCAGTTATACAGCAAGATCACAGGTGTTATAAAATTTGTTATAAAAGTGGTGCTTTGATACCTGTAGCAAAAGTACATTTAAAGATGCAAATTCACACCTTTGAGTACCTTTGACAGTTAGAAAAGACAGCTTCACTAGTTCATTAATCAGTTGTTGGACCTGTCCCTATAATGTAGAGAACAGTACTTCTACCATTATCACTCTCATACTAGTTTCTTATACCAATACAGTCTGAGTGCCCAATCACAAGGCTGCAGCATTCTGCTCTACTCCATTTATCATTCCATATCCGAGAGGCGCTTTATTTGGACCATTACACAGCCGTCTCATCCAGAAACATATTAGTGCTTCAGGCTGCTCTACCTTTCTCACCACTTTAAAGTTTGGATGAGTTTTCTCTGGTTGGGAACTAATAGTGGCACCCTGCTTTAGTGAGCAGTTTTAATGGTACTTATAAAAATGCACAGGGGAAGGCTAATTAACAAGTTCATTGCCCTTATGAGCACGCAGGGCTACTGTCTCTTCTCTCTCACTCTCCCTTCCTCTAGATCTTTGTTTCTCGCTTTCCATTATCGCATTCCTCACTGTTTGCTTTTTTTCTAAATACCTTTGAGAATTGAGCCTCAGATTCAGATGTATCTGTTCTGAAACTCTGGCTGTTGACAGTCAGTATATGGGATTGGCAACCACATTTATTAATAACCGTGAGTCTCAAATTCTGTTCATGTAACAGCTTACAGTAGCAGCTCAAATACTGTCAGTATGATAGTGACTGAAAAGGGGAAGCTGGTACGGGAGACCATTCTGGAATCATTCCACACATTTTCTCCTCCGAAAAGTCACTAAAGCTTGTTCTGGTCTTGAACAGCCTAGAACCAATTACGTCAAAGGCCGGGAGGCCAAAAACAGCTCAGTCGAGCAAGAATCACACAAATAAACTATAATGCATGATAAATTCACAACCTGTTCCAATGTACATTACATTGCATAAAATCTTTTATAAATATGTGTGAACATTTGGGGGTGGTAAGAATTTATGTTTTTGAAATAACTCTTCTATGCTTGACCAAGCCTGTATTTGTTTGATAAAAAAATACAATAATATCGTTAAATATTTTTACAATGGTAAATAACTTTATTGTAATATATTTTTTAATGTTAGCTTAAACACAAGTTAAATTTTTAGCAGCCATTACTCCAATCTTCAGTGTCAAAGTGATTTAATATACTGATTTGGTACTCAAGAAACTTGTCTTAATATTATCAAGGTTGAAAAGCATTGTGCTACTTAGTATTTTCGTGTAAACCATGATCAATGTTTTTCAGTAATCTTTGACAAATTGAAAATTCATAACATCTATTTGAAAAAGAAAATTTTTCTGTAACAATGCAAGTCTTTGCTATCACCTTTGATTAATTTAATTGGTCCCTGATGAAAAGTATACATTTATTTAAAAACGAAAAAAAAAAAAAATCTTACTGACCTCAAATCCGTGTATCATTCGATCATTTTTTGTTTAATATTGAAAGTAGAAAAATTAGAAAACGGCTCCTTTTTCGTTTTTTTTCCAAAAAACGAATAAACAGCTTGAATATTCGATTTCTACATGTGGGCGGGAATTAAACGCCCCTTTCTGCTGATTGGTCAGCCGAAGATCAAACCGTGCCTTCATCAGTTCTTCTGCAGTATCATGCAGCAGATTTAATAGTCCTCCACTGCTGCAGTGGTACGGATTAATAACCCATTTTATCAATTTAAAATTTTTCATCAAACAATCAGACTAATGAATAGCTCGACACAACTCGTACCAGGGCAGAGTCTAGACAGGGCTTTCTTCTGTGTAGACCAGCGGTTCTTAAAGTGATAGGAGGACCGAGAAATAATTTGCTATAGCCTGAAGTATTTCCAGATAGTAAAGTCGTTTGTTTTTTTTATCATGATACATAGGCCTACTGTGATTTATTCCAAAGTGACTTATATGATGCATTTAATGTAAAATAATCTAAATGAAGCCTTTTAAAAGACGAGTATTCCCTGTGGTTCATGTTTGTGGCATGCACCAGAAAGATGCTCAAGGAGACCAAGACGCGCTAAAGCAGCGCATTCTGTTGTTCTCTTTATTTTTCAAAGGCATGACATTTTGTAGTTATTTTGAATGTAACGTTACACAATTAAAAATATACATTTTACCATATGACTATAAATATTAAGTTAGTATTAAGTTATTTCCCCTCGATGGGGGAAAAAATCCAAGTGAACATCAATCAGTACTCAATATTAATTTAACTGCTTTAAATATGACTGCTGCTTATTTCCTGTGCATTCTGAAGGTATTCTGAGGGTTTGGTGAGAAACAAATGGAAATAGCAAGTTATTATATTTTATGAAAATCTTGCATTGCAGTGCTGCGCACAAGTGCATATCCTTTTGCGATATGCCCAGCTGATGCAAAGAATAGAATTTATATCTACACAGAAGAAAGCAATGTCTAGACTCTGCCCCAGTATGAGTTGTGTCCAGCTATTCATTAGCCTGTTTGTTTGATGAAAAAAATATTAAATGTAGTTGCAATAAATGCGTTAAGAATCCATAACCTGCAGCAGTGGAGGACTATTAATCTGCTGCGTGATACTGCAGAAGAACTGATGAAGGCATGGTTTGATCTTCGGCTGACCAATCAGCAGTTAGGGGCGTTTAATTCCCACCCACGTGTAGAAATCGAATATTCAAGCTTTTTATTCATTTTTCCACCCATGAACGAAAAACGAAAATTTAAGCTGAATTCTTGTCTTTCGTTTTTTGGATAAAAACAAAAAAAAACTAAAAAGGAGCCGTTTTCTCATTTTTCTACTTTCAATATTAAATAAAAAAAACGAATGATCGAATGATACACGGATTACCTCAAACTTTTAAACGGTTTTATTATTATATTATTATAATAGTATATGTGTGAACTCATTACACTCATAAATTCTTACCCGTTGCATCAAAATCAGCTGTTAATCATAGATGCGCTGAATGAAACATTAAACTTGATGTGGTAAATCATAGTTAAGGAAGTTAGTGAAAACGTGGGTCAGTTTTGAGAAAGGTTCACCATTCTTAACAGCTGAGCACTGGCTCCAGCATAAGAATCAGCATTATTTCAATGGAAAAGAGCAGTGGTACACTGTGACACTGTTACACAGAAGAAATACTACATCACTCTCTGTTATTTCTCATTATTCTCACAAACCTCCCATTAATTAAAGGGAGTGAGGTATTAGCCTGGCGCTTCAGAGTATAGATCACTGAATAATTGTCCCTTGGGTCGAGACCAATGCATCAGCAACTTCATATGGGCTTCTCTCTTGCTGTTTATCATCCTGATCGATGCACCCAAGCCTCACTATTTTAATTTAGAATGGATGGAAGAAACACAAACATATAACTGCGGAAATAATTCAAAGCAGAAAGTAACTCTTGTATTGATTACCAAGTCAGATTTTTTACTGATGAACTTCGACACACCCGGAAATCAAAATACATTATAGAGAAGGCAGAAAGCTTCAGGGCAAGTGAACAGGTCTAGATGAAGATGACCTCAGTGACCTTATTTAAATGTCAAAGTAGACTTGTTCATTTGTAAAAACATCTACAAGAGGACGTATACTGGTTGATTACACATAGGGCTGTCGCGATAACCACAATATCGCAATACCGCGCTATTGACGAGCAAACCGCAGAGGAATGCAAGAACCACAGTAACCGCGATTTTTGCGTGTTTTCTTTTTTCGTAAGGTTATGCCCTTCTTATTTTACACTTCATGCATGTGGACTGAATATTAAACAAGTTAGTAATGATAATATAATGCTTACCATGCTGATTTGTACAGAGGCTCCGTAGATTTGCACTTAACAAGCCTAAACAGACAGTGAATGAGAGCGAGATCGACTGAGCGCGTGCGATTACTTGCGTCTGTCCTCCAGGCCGAGTCATATATATTTGTGAAGGTAGGTTGTCATGTCCAAGGAAAGCGAAGTCTTAGCATCGACGCATAGCTGGTCAGCTTAGCCTTCTAAAGTGGCGCTCAAAGTTAAAATGATTTCAACAGCGTGTTTCATTACGTCTCTTTGAATGAATGAATCAGCGTTTTTGAACGTGTAATTGAATGACAGTCATGTTCCACCACCTTGTGGCGCAACACTGTGACTGCACTAACTGACAGCCCGTCTAGAGCATGCAGGAGGAAATATCGATAGAAAGTCTCTTGTCCAGTCAGATTAGAAAATCAGATTACAACTAGGCTGGTCGCATTCGGAGTGTCCTACTTGCTTTTCTGAAATGAGACAGCCTCGATGACGTATGCAGCCTTCGAATGCGACCTCCGGAGGACGCAGCCTTCTAAATGAGACACAGCTATTGTCTTCTGAATATGACCTCGTTAGTTATATCGTAACACATACATACACACACACACACACACACACACATATATATATGACAGTAATACTGCATACCGCGCTATTGAGCCACTCAAAATTACCGCAAGGGAAATTCCCTCACCGTGACAGCCCTAATTACACATCTTTAATACTTACATTAAGACACCATACTGCAAGTACATTTCCCAGTAATTTTATTTCCTCATTTCAACAAAATTTGTCTGCTTGTATAGGCTTCTCTGTGTCTTCTGCTCATGCTCTCTGTCTGATAACTTAGAGCAAAGAGCGAAACGACTAATATTTGATAATGAGTGTACTGTCTGCATGGAAGAATGGTCTGTCCTCAGAAGATTCCTTAGTCTCAGATGGCCCAACACACGCTGTGTGTGGGTGTTTAATGAGAAATGATGGCTGCCCCAAAGAGATGACCTCCAGTGGCAAAGAGCGTCTAGCTTGAGCGAACTCAGTAATTGGACCATTGTGCATCTGTAGGGAATGTATGGAGCACGCAATGGGAAAAGGGACACTGTGATCCAAAAGGAGGTGCTTAGACTCTTAAAAGGATGAAAATTCTGTTATCATTTACTCATCCACGTGTTGATACAAAAGATACATGTCCCTGTACATTTTTGTTCATACAATGAAAGTAAATCGGACCATTATATTGAAAAAACTGAAATATTCTTCCACATACCTGCTCTCGCATAATGCAGAAGATAGTAAGTCATACAGGACTGGAACAACACAAGAATGAGTTTTAATTTCTGGGTAACTATCCCTTTAATTATTTATTCATTTAATATGAATTAATATTTATTATTTTAAATATGTCTACTCAAGTGAGGATTTTAAAGTCGGCATGAAACGGAAGTTACGATTGTCTTTTCTTCTCTACTGTGACGTATATCCGAGTGAAACGGCATCTGAAATGAGAGGGCGGGACTTGATTTCATCCTTCGGGAATTGATTGGATCGTTGGAAGGTGGGGCGTTGCAAACAAAATGGATGCAGATCTGAATGCCAGTTTGCAGTGGTGGGGGATTTCTCTCCACTGGATTCACAGCCGACACCCAAGCATGAATAAATGCTGTAGTTATTAAGGATGACGAAGACGATCAATGGCACAAAACATGCCTAAACAGCGAGAGAGAGAGAGAGAGAGAGAGAGAGAGAGAGAGAGAGAGAGAAAGAGAGAGACCGGAAGAGAAGGTGAGTCGTTTTGAGAGGGAGGTTAACGTTTTTGATTAAAGATTACGAGGGCACATTAAAAGTGCAATAGGTGATTGTCTTCAGAATTTTTTTTTGTTTATGTTGTCTCTGGTATTCTGATCTGTGAGCGTAATATGTGTTCAGGGGGCGTGGCTTTGGACGGCGATTGCAGGGAGGGTGGGACGTTGGCTTTCAGTGCTATCAGGCTAAAGTTAGCATTTTCCAAGATCTCCTACTGCACCTTTAATTTTTTTTTTAAATAATGAAGTACACAGAATTTTTTTTATAATAAACACTACAGAACTCCATTAAAAAATAAGAATTTTCCATTTTGATTTCATGGTGACTTTATTTTTGAAAAGCAGTCACAGTTCAGGAAGCAGGAAGTTCAAGTAGTACTGCAGTGAGTCAGCAGAATGTTGTAGCCGTTCTGAGTGAGGCTCTTTCAAAAAAAAAAAAATTTCTTTACTTCTGTTAGACGCAATGTCTGTGATTACGCGATGTTGAATATATTGTGTGATTCATATAAGAATGTTAGTTTTATATAATTGTTATGGTGTATATTTTCTTAGTTTAATTGTCTTTATTGCCAATTGATAATTTTAAAATTTCATATTTGGTAATTGTTTTTTTTTTACTTTTACAGTTTCACAGTTGAATCATAAACTTCAGAAATGACTTGATGCCTCCGGCGAGGTTTTTTAAATCACTGTTTAACTTGCTAGATTGTTAGATTCCAGAGAAGTCTAATAAGGTCAGTATAGAAATCACTGGACAAAATGTGCTTCAGCTCATTAAGTTTCACCAGAAAAGGCTTATAATATCCAACATTAAAAGTATGGATGTAAAAGTTTAATGCGAGTACCTGTAACTTGTACACTGTGAACAGCATTGTCTCCTGTCTTAATATTAATTAATTAAATATTAACTGTATTAATATTAACGGTAAAAGGTCTTGAGGCAGGTGTGACACACTCTCTATTACGGATTAAAAGTGTAAGTGAGAGTAAACAGGGAGAGATGCAGAGACAGGTGAAAAGCGTTTGGTTAATAGTGAATATTGCGCGACGCAGCGAGAGTGAAAAAGCAGACTGGTAATTAATATTGCTATTTAAATATGACAGGCTCGTAACTCCTAAGACATGGGAAATACAGCTGCAAATGGACTTTGCTTTTTCATTTGAAATTTGGCAGTCACTGTGCGTTCGCGAAAGCGAAAATGCAAACGCTAATGCAGGATTTGCAATTGCATTTGGATTATGTCACAATTTATGCGTCCACATATTGAAAACGCAATTGAAAATACAATTTGCTATTCTATTTGAAAATTGTCCGGAATATCGTTCCATACTGCAGACCTGGATCACCTAGGATTTAACTGAAAGCCCCCACTCACATCCTTTGTCGCCCGAGCCACAGACCACTTACGTTTGATCGCAAGCGCAAGTAGGGAGGGCCTCCGCTCTCCTTCTACAATGGGAAAGTCTGCAGGCAGAGGGAAGGAGCAATCGTGGGCCTCCATCCCTGTGGGTGGCTCATCCACACTCATGACAAAGTGCATCCGAGCAAAGGTCAGTGCAGAGCCTTCAGGCAACTGCTGCTTACCCCATCCTACCTAGTTAGTCATACTCAAACAGGAAAAACATCACTCCATCATCCAATGATGATGAGTGGTGAAATGAAAAAAATAAAAAGTGAGTACAAAGATGATTCAAAAGCTGTGGGGGTGTGAAAAGCTAGATGAGATGGTGAGGGTGATCGATGAAGGCGACTCTCTGAAGTCTCTGGCACACATCCTAAAGCCCTCTTTAATTAAAGCTAGGAGCCTTGTGCAGGGCCAGACCTGCGAGCACATCCTGTCCGTTCGGTTGAGGGGATGTGACGGAGCCAGACCGTGACTCCTGACATTCCTCCACAACTCCTGACATTTGCCAGCGGCATTGGGCTGGATGCTCAAGAGGGAGAGCACGAGCTAGAATAAAATATTACGTGACTTCAGCAGTGTCTTCTGTTCATGTATCTACACATGTACATAATCACTATGTTTTTAACAACAATTTCTTTGATTTTATTTGTATTTTCAAAACATATCAAAGATACTTTTTAAGATACAAGATACTTTTCTTACTCAGGATAGTCACTGGCTGTCATTTTTTGAGTTACAGTAAATATTGTTACATAATTTGCTTGCTAAATGTTCCAGGCAGCTCATGCTGCACCACTGAAATCTAGTCCCGCCCAGATAGGAAAGTCTGTGGATATTTTTCATAACACTTCTCATTTATTTTGACCTTTGGTGAATACCGTAAGCTAATTTTCTCGTTGTGCAACCTGGTGCACTTTCATTATGAATTTAGACCTTTTGCCAAGTTTCTGAGTGAAATAACAGTTGGTCGTTCGACTGCCTGCTGGCATCCCATCCAACATAAAAAGCTAATTAAATCAATAAGTAGAGCCCGATCCCGGAAACTACTCAGAAAGAACACTGTAGTTGTAGGTCACGATTCTCGCCTAAATTAATTCCTTCCCTTAATTATATACAAGCATATAAATAAATGTACCACCCACATTCAAACAACAGACCAACCTGCTTTATTGAAACAGAGATCCCAATCCCACCTGAATCAGGCTTTTTATGTAAATCCATTTTAATTCAGAAAACGAATTCCGTTCTATCAGTACTTAGTGATTAGGGCTCCGACTTCTAGTTCTCTTTTACAATATCTCAGTTTAATTATTGATATACTTTTTTACAATTTAAAATCGCAATTAAATGCAAGTAGCTATAGATCTTTACTTCCATTTGAAATGAAAAAGAAAATCAAATGGGCAGGGACTTTGTTCCATCCATCGGTTGTTGATTAGATTTTGACTGTTGCACTCACAAATAGAGGCAGATCAAAATACAAGCTTGTAATTGATTGTAAGAAAGGGGTGTAGTTTAAGCAGACTAAATGATAGGAAATATCATCATGATACAAGTCTGTCATTTGACAGGAAGATCAATTTATAACATTTTGATTTATAATTACAAATTATGCATAGATGAACCATTCACAAGCATTTAGAACATTTCATATGAGCAATTATAATAACCAAAAAGTTTGGTATATGAGTTTGTAAAGTATGCCAGACCAGAAACACAATCAATCTTCAAACATATGGTATCCTGAAGTAGGCAAAACAACACAGCGAAGACATGACACAATGAACAAAGTACATAACATTAAATCCTGATTCTAATCAAGGCAGCAATTTGTTTTATCTCCTGAGATATGCGCCCATCCCAGATAGCATTGTTTATATCGACAGTTTTAAAAGCCCAGTATGTTACTCCTACCTGGCACTTTACTTTTTTATACTTCTTTATACTGTAGATGTTACCTTCATTTTTCATCCAGAGTCCTCACCTGCATCATAAAGTGTACTGTATCATGAATTAGTTGGTAACAAAAGAAAAAAAACTAAAAGGTGAAGAAATGCCTAGTAATGTTCAATGTTCAAATACAGAAAAAGGAACACTACAAATAAAACATTCAAACTAAATGCAAAGTGCTGCATCATGAGAATTGTGATCAGCCTCTCTAGTATGTAATTAACCTAAACTGGAAAGTATTAATCAGCAGTGCATTAAAAAGCTTTATGGCCTCCCTTCCAATCTGAGACTATTTGAGGGTCTTGAACTTATTTGCAGCTTACAGTACCATCATGTGCACAGAGCAACTGCATGGCTTTCCGCCAGTGATTGTCAATCTGCTAATGCTCCTCGATTACCAATGTCCTCTCAAATAAGACAAACTGGATCATGGGGAATCAATCCATGCAACATTAGCAGATAGGCTCGACAACACATTGGACAGAGGGGAAGGTGAATGCACGAGTGTGTGAGTAGAGGTGAATGGCTCCTGATTCATCAGATTCTCTACTTTATGCCAGGTGAATTTCTCAATTTCACAGTCAGCGAAAATGTCAGTAGGTGTTACACCCCTCATCCTTCTGCGCTATGGTCCAGTCATCAGACACCGGACAAGATCTTGTGAGTATGAGGGAAGGTAGCTTTAAATTTCCTTCAGTGTTTGGAAATATATTTGAACAACAATAGAATGAAACATCTGATACCTAAAACGAAAACAAAAAATTTTTTTAAAACGGGCCAGGTTGACCAGCTTCTTTAATCCACACTTAGAAACACTAAAATGTATAAAGTAAGTGGCTTTATTCTGAAGTATATTTGTCAAAATAGAAGGTTATTCTGTGAACACAGAGCCAAAATTCGGTAACAGTGTATACTATACACCAGGGTTCCTCAATAGGCGGCCCGCAGGCCACATCCGGCCCGTGAGAGAATAAAGTTTGGCCCGCGCTAATTTCAAATAATGTGGCATAAAAATTCAAACACAGCATCAGAAAGCTACATGAACTTACATCGTGTATGTACCACCCACATTCAAACAACAGACCAACCTGCTTTATTGAAACAGAGATCCCAATCCCACCTGAATCAGGCTTTTTATGTAAATCCATTTTAATTCAGAAAACGAATTCCGTTCTATCAGTACTTAGTGATTAGGGCTCCGACTTCTAGTTCTCTTTTACAATATCTCAGTTTAATTATTGATATACTTTTTTACAATTTAAAATCGCAATGAAATGCAAGTAGCTATAGATCTTTACTTCCATTTGAAATGAAAAAGAAAATCAAATGGGCAGGGACTTTGTTCCATCCATCGGTTGTTGATTAGATTTTGACTGTTGCACTCACAAATAGAGGCAGATCAGAATACAAGCTTGTAATTGATTGTAAGAAAGGGGTGTAGTTTAAGCAGACTAAATGATAGGAAATATCATCATGATACAAGTCTGTCATTTGACAGGAAGATCAATTTATAACATTTTGATTTATAATTACAAATTATGCATAGATGAACCATTCACAAGCATTTAGAACATTTCATATGAGCAATTATAATAACCAAAAAGTTTGGTATATGAGTTTGTAAAGTATGCCAGACCAGAAACACAATCAATCTTCAAACATATGGTATCCTGAAGTAGGCAAAACAACACAGCGAAGACATGACACAATGAACAAAGTACATAACATTAAATCCTGATTCTAATCAAGGCAGCAATTTGTTTTATCTCCTGAGATATGCGCCCATCCCAGATAGCATTGTTTATATCGACAGTTTTAAAAGCCCAGTATGTTACTCCTACCTGGCACTTTACTTTTTTATACTTCTTTATACTGTAGATGTTACCTTCATTTTTCATCCAGAGTCCTCACCTGCATCATAAAGTGTACTGTATCATGAATTAGTTGGTAACAAAAGAAAAAAAACTAAAAGGTGAAGAAATGCCTAGTAATGTTCAATGTTCAAATACAGAAAAAGGAACACTACAAATAAAACATTCAAACTAAATGCAAAGTGCTGCATCATGAGAATTGTGATCAGCCTCTCTAGTATGTAATTAACCTAAACTGGAAAGTATTAATCAGCAGTGCATTAAAAAGCTTTATGGCCTCCCTTCCAATCTGAGACTATTTGAGGGTCTTGAACTTATTTGCAGCTTACAGTACCATCATGTGCACAGAGCAACTGCATGGCTTTCCGCCAGTGATTGTCAATCTGCTAATGCTCCTCGATTACCAATGTCCTCTCAAATAAGACAAACTGGATCATGGGGAATCAATCCATGCAACATTAGCAGATAGGCTCGACAACACATTGGACAGAGGGGAAGGTGAATGCACGAGTGTGTGAGTAGAGGTGAATGGCTCCTGATTCATCAGATTCTCTACTTTATGCCAGGTGAATTTCTCAATTTCACAGTCAGCGAAAATGTCAGTAGGTGTTACACCCCTCATCCTTCTGCGCTATGGTCCAGTCATCAGACACCGGACAAGATCTTGTGAGTATGAGGGAAGGTAGCTTTAAATTTCCTTCAGTGTTTGGAAATATATTTGAACAACAATAGAATGAAACATCTGATACCTAAAACGAAAACAAAAAATTTTTTTAAAACGGGCCAGGTTGACCAGCTTCTTTAATCCACACTTAGAAACACTAAAATGTATAAAGTAAGTGGCTTTATTCTGAAGTATATTTGTCAAAATAGAAGGTTATTCTGTGAACACAGAGCCAAAATTCGGTAACAGTGTATACTATACACCAGGGTTCCTCAATAGGCGGCCCGCAGGCCACATCCGGCCCGTGAGAGAATAAAGTTTGGCCCGCGCTAATTTCAAATAATGTGGCATAAAAATTCAAACACAGCATCAGAAAGCTACATGAACTTACATCGTGTCTACACCGGACGCGAGCGACGCAATAAAGTACAAGAACTCATAATCAGTGATGCCGTCTTGGATGCGGCGCGACACGACAAATCCCCGACAGTAAACTGCTGTCGTTCAAATGATTTGCAATGCTTTGTCGTGTCCAGTGTAGATACGATGTGACAGCAAAAACATGGCGAGTGTGTAGAAAAGAGTGACTGATATCGTTGTCATGGAATACATGTGTTGGTTCGCAGTGAGTTCACAGTTTTAACATACAAGTTTGCTTTAATTTATTTTCAAGATCTGAGGTCAAATCTATTGTTGCTTTCACTATGGCTATAAAGAATAATATTCAAACTCACATTAGACACTTTTAACATTGAATAAAGCACATAATCATTACCTGAGATTATCACTGTCATATTTTGTATGTTGTTTGTAGTGTCTGGACCAATCAAACACACAATATATATTTTGTTAGCTAGATTTAACAAATACTCTGTAACACCCCACAGTTAACAAGTCATATGAGGACCTATGGACCCTCCCCCCCCCCCGAAATGCGTAACACCCCAGGAAGCCGAACAGGCCCCTGGTTCCATGGCAACCAACGCGGATATCACTGGGTTTATTGCCCAGTGGAATGTGAGCAGAGAGACTCTCACTGCATTTTCCATAGCAAGAGGTACAATGCACAGTAGAAATTGACTTTTCTACTAATTAATTCATAGGAAAACCTTTCTTTGAATGATCAGTGTATCCTTCAGGTCATCGTGTATTTTGTCTTTGAGATTGTATACTGTTTTATGCAGGCTTATGATCGAAACACTCACTCCTGTCAGCTTACATATATATATAACCCTACCATGTTTAGTATCTATGAATTAGTATTCGGATGATCTAATTGAGAGTGTATATTGTATGTCTATACCTATGCAACATATTAGTGTTCTAAGAATCTTTATTAGTTTGTGCATCCACACCCCAAGCGAATTACATTTGCAAATGACCATGCCCTCAAACAAAGGGTCGTAAAACCCTCCAGCAATTGCAACCTCCCGCTTGGAATTTCTTACTTTCTCATTGGACAAGCCCACCTTGAGAGGCGTGACTCTTCTCCGACCTTAAAGGCCCACACCAGGGACCCTCCCCGAGTCGGTGGTTCTGTTAGGTTCTGAGAAGATGTGAGCTCCGATGCTCCAGGACATCCTAAGTTCGTGCCATGCTTCGGCCTCGACCTTTCCATTCATCAAGATTCTCTGACTCAAAACTGGTTCTTTTCATCGACCAACTTCAGCAAGGATCACTGGGACTTTCAGATTGCATCAAGCCTTTCTTTCAGACAGACGAGACTTGCAAGTATCCAAACTTAGTCTTATTAATTGATACATTAGGTATCATTTTCACCTTGTTACAAAGGTGTGTTTGAACTAAGAATCTGATGTTTCCCTTAGGTGTAAATCTGCTGAATATGCAAATGGTTCCATAACTTCATTCCTTATTTCTCTTCTCTGTACTGAGTTAAGCTTTAACCCTTTCCTATACCAACTGTATGCGTGTGTGTGTGTATGTGTATGTTAGACCAGTTTATGTAGTTATGTAGTATGTTAGACTAGTTTAAGTGTTTATGTAGTTAATAAAACCTTACTTGTATCACACTTGACGTGGTTCATTGTTTGCTCATAACTGGAGTCACTTAATCATGCAGATTTATGCTACAAGCTTTTGTAGACTTGTACAGTAAGGAAGTTATTTCCCTTAACCAGGAAATTAACGTTCTTAAAATTGACAAGACAGTTGACCCTGAGAGGTCAGCTAAATATCTACAGGGGATCTAAAATATTAATAATTACTTATAACTAGTTATGATTCATTATTCATATTTCCCATGAGCTGATTTGTTACATGTTCCTGCCGCGACGTCGCAGAAAATAAAAAACGTTCCTAAAATAGAATCCCATGTCGCTTATTGTCACGTGTTGCTGTTGCAGATGGTTAGGACAAAAACTACATGAAAAAGATACTTTTTATCGCATCGTGTCTGGGACACACGGTGTTACAGTTTGATCCCCCCAAAAAAATCATAGCATAAAAATATTAATACTGACAAATCTTATAACTGAATCTGCAAATAGGGAAAGTGGAGAGAAGAGATCCAGTCTGGGAATGTGCAGGAACAGTTGATTTGCATGGCAGGTATTATTGGCAGAATTCGGCCCTCGGTGAATACTAATTGAGGAACCCTGCTATACACACACCTAACCCAATTCACTGAGAAATAAAACAAAACAAGACACTATAATAGTTCATTGTGAGTGACCATGTTAGCATTGCATGGTCACTATCATTTAAGTGTGCCGATCTTTAACTGTGGGATCCTCGATCATCCACCTATTTTCATACATTGTTATATAATGTAGCACTTGTATAAAAGCAGAGTCACTGACTGCCTTTTTACTGTGCAAGACAATTTTACACTTCTGACACAGCAAATTTCCCTATAGCAAGCTATCCTACTTGCACACATTTGAATAATTCAGAAGTGTGATAAGAGGGAAAATATTCTGCAATTGGTCACAGTGTACAAGCAAAAACATTGCCTGGTATCTCAGAAATGTGTCATCACCTGCCGTGGTTTCGCCTGATGGGAAGATACGGAAAGATATATTTGTTTTGCTTTATTTGTGTTTTGTGTCACAATGTGTTTTTGATTTGGCTACACTTAATTACTTCCTAAGATGCTGAAATGTTTAATGAATGTTGACATGCTTAGAATTAGCATAAACAGGCAGCTACACTTGCAAGACAACACAGCCCTCTGGACAGGGAGACATTAGCTTTGCTTTTTCTCTTCTTTACTTTGATTGTCAGGAGGGGGAGTCAAGCTGACAGGCCCGGGGGGAGAACGCCTGACAAGAGGAGAGAAGTACATGTCATTTCAAAGCACTCCATGTTATCCTGTTGTTTTTAGGCAGCAACTTTCTGCTTAGATTAAGGAATAATATCACGTTCCACAAAACAACTAGTTCAGTGAAGTAGGCCTATATGTAATTGTTTATGAGTAGAGTAGCTTTATTAGTGATAAAAAAACAGTCAAAACAAACCATTAATCTGAAGATATGGACTAGATATATGATTGAAGGGTCTAAAGATACAAAACCAAGAAAAGCAAAATGAAGATTATTTTCATGTTATGTCAAATAACCACTAAATGGCAGATTTACATATTTTACATATTTCATTTCATTTAAAATAATGTTATACAGATTACCTTTAAAGTGTGTGTGTGTTATATCATGACAAAGGTAATGTAAAAATAGAGGAAATTCCACTTTCCTTCTTGCCACCACTACTGCCACTGCAAACAACATTTTGATTGATGCATAGGTTAGCACCATAAAAATAAGATCAAATTCTTCGCACCTTAAGCGAAAAGCCTGCGAAGATGGGCTCTCGGTGCTTTTAGGTTACTAGAATTTGTCACAATGGCAATCCTAGTGTCTCTGAACACCTCCGTGAGGTTAGCAGAGTTAGCCATGTGTTTCTGACTGCCACGCATGCCCTTTTTTGGGCTTAAAAGTGTGTGTTCTTTTCCAAGAGCCCAGGAGCAATTCCATCTAATCTACTTCCCCTCATCTACATCCTCAGCAGTTCTGCTAAAAATAGATTCAGACTAATCTCGAGATAAAATGTGTACACTTCGGTAATATTCTGGGTTCAATCAGTACTATGTGTCTGCTCCAATGTGGTTTATAATGAAGATAATACAATAGAAAGCAATACAGCATGACATTATCCATTGTGGACAATAATTGGCCTGGACGAGCTGGAGAAGAGGATGTGTAATAAATAAGCTGCTTAAAAAATATCTTATTGCTTTAATGGTATGAATCTGGTCTTTTTTAGTTTGTTGTAATGTCAATTGCTACCTTATGAATCTGTTTATCCAGCAGGATGCTCCTGATATTCAGCCAAAGTCAAACTTGCATTTTAATCCTACTATTAGGTTTAGGGCAGTAGCGCTTTTTTTTGCAGTCAGGCCCTCTGAATCTGCAACTAATACATTCCTCAGTTTAAACCTTTTATCGCTGCTTCAATAACGACAGGTGTGGGAGTCCTCATTAAACACAACTTCCTCATGAATAATTTTAATAAGCTAATGTTAAAGCCATTTCGCCCCTAAAGGCAAAGCATGTCACAAGCCTTCAATTGGTTACTTATCAAAAACCGCCTTTTACAGTTAAATCTTCAGCGCACACGCTGTTGTTAATAGCTATGTTGCATTTGGCCCTCAAAACATTTAATGTCACAGTATGAAAACATAATATTAAATCCTCTCAGGCTGTTCATGCAAAGTATTGATTTTGTTTGCTTCATATCTGAAGATGTAGCAAGCATGTATGCATGAGGCAGGTATTGATGCAAGGCACATACTAATGTATTTGTCAAATTCTTACAAATGTTTTTCCCAAGAGCTTGCCGTTGTTGTGAGAGTAGTTGTTGTGAGAGTGCATTACTCGGCACAATATGTAATTTTCGCCGCTAGAGGGCGCGTATTCAAAATAAACAAATAGACAAAGGCCTAGTTTGATGACGCTGTGACTGAATGTAGAATCATGGGAGTTGTCGTCTTCATCCCCACAGCCGACGCAATCCGACAGGACTCGGGCAGAAATCATGTTCATGGATGAGCTAATGATTTATTAACGTAGTAGAACGAGGCCGCTGTGCGAGCGTGACACACGGCTCGAAAGCAGCGAAGCTTTTATTATGCCACAGTCGACCGCTTCCGCTCCTTCCGGTCGTGCGTATGTAGGGGGGGAAAAAAGCAGCGCTGTTTTATCATACTAGATACATTTGAAAGTTCTGTTATAATGCTACTCTGTGCAGTCTTCACTGGTCTATTAAAGCGCACAACATATTCAAGTGTCTTTGGTGTTTCCATGTTTCCTATAAAACAAAACCGGAAATCGAGTCATCGTTATGAAGACATTGGCAAGCGACACAATGACACTATGGACACGGTCCGTGTCACTAGTTAAAATCGCTTATTTCTCTGGATTTAAACACTCTTCGAAGCATTTGGGATAATGTAAGTACACAAGTCAGCAAAATATATAACACTGTTCCAGTGGTTTTTGGATATTTTAATTAAAAAATCTTACATATTGTGCCTTTAAAGCAGAAGGCTAAAACTCCAGAGGCAGATTGATTTCACAACCCTTTCAATGCGGAGGCCTCATTGATCTGGCTTTCCTCAGCACCTGACAGGGACCCCTGATGACAAATCTAAAATTTCCACCTCCTGTAATGAAGGGGATTGAGCTTTGTGTCAATTGTGAGCAGCAACATAGTTTCCGGCCATGTCCATTTCTCAAAACAGGAGGTGTCAGGAAATGAAAATTGTTTCAGCAAGAAGGACAATCTATTAAACTGCTTATAAGATACCTTCAAATAGACAGGGACAAAATCAGATTAAATGAACTCGCCTGTTTTTCTGGCAAAGCGTGCAGCCACAGCCAATTCATTTATTTTGGAGGATTGAACTCACTGCAGATTCTGACAACATGACAACACTGAGATCAAATCAAACTTGTTAGAGGAAATCCTAGATCGCAAGATTTATGTTTGACGCACAGAAAGGTACAGGAACAGCTCTCTGAGGTGATGCAGAGAAATGCTTTTGAGCTTAGAAACTGCAGAGGTCAACATTTGCCAATGTTATGAACCAACTGCTATTCATAGTTTTCACGTGACGTCACAGCCTTATGGGAATGCCCACCTGAAGGGCAAAACAAAGCTTTCTTCCGCTGCCAGCCAGTTTGTACTAAGTGCTAATGTACTAAGACAGTGATATTAAGTAGCATACATGTTATTGATGATGCCCACTGTTTACAGGCAAGCAGATGCACCCAGAATATAAATGCAACATGCCAAATTCAAAACAGAAAACCATTTAAAGAAAATATTTAATGTGGCTTTAGACAGTGATATTGGAGGACCAAACTTAATATACTCCTTATTAATAAAACATACTATGTACAGGCAAGCGGATGGACCCAGAATATGAACCAACACACAAAGTTTTATGTTCAGCGTTTTCCCATAGAAAACCATTATAGAAAGAAAATGCTTAACATGCACATTGCATTCACATTCTGGGCTCATCTGCTCGCCTGAATATAGTAGGTCTCATAAATAAATTTTATACTGAATATCACTTTCTTAAGGTGCGGTCACACTAGCGAATCTAGGCAAAATAAAGTGAGCATAAAAAAGTCCATTGTCAATAACGTATTGATGTACAGACCACTTACTCACACACTGTCAAACCAAGCAGCTTTGTTTATACAATGGCCAAATCAGTCCTAATAACCTAAAATGTTTCAATACAAACATTCTTTCAACAGTAGAAAGTCAGTCATACAGGTTTTGAATGACATGAGGGTGAGTAAATGAGAACAGAATTTTGATTCTCTTTTGAGCCATGTTAATAAGTATTTTAGAATGTTTTGGTGATTGAAATACCATGGTAGGTAATGTCATATACATATATATCAGATATATCAAGTGCCTAAAGCTTGCAGTTTGTTCATATACCTTTGTTTTTCTACTTTTCAGAGGTGGTCTAAATATTTGTAGCTTGAAACAGATGGAAAATTGACATGCCTGGGCTGCAGTTCTATGGATGTTCAGCCCTCCAGGTCGCTGTGCCAGTCATGTGACTGAAAACAATGAAGTAAGACTGCAGAGACATTAGAGGGTAGCACTACTCACCAGTTGGACCCAGGAGCCTCGGGGGTGGTGGAGGAGGGGGTGGAGGGGGTAACGGTGGGTAGGGCCTACACTGGCATGGCAACTGGCAGCTCCCTTCCAGCGGTGCCACTGTGGTTCGGGAGCATGATTTCTGGAGCTCCCCTCTCGCAAACTAGGGAGAAGAACAGAGCACAACTTAGATTTAGTTTTTGACACTTTCATCATCATGCCATGTATAGCACAGCAAAAACTGCAATAGTAAAATGAGATTTTTCGCAATAGCCCTTAGAATTTACAATGAAGAGAACATCATAACAACACAAGCACTCTCTCGTATTTTCTCTCCGCATGCTGGCGAATGGGAGCTCCCTCCCACTAAAGTGGAGACTGAAGGGTGTGTGGAGGCTGAGGTCTCTCAAAGAGAGCACCCACCCACACCGCAGAGCCTCAGACCCCCAGAAGAGTGGGAGTAACGAGGGGTGAACCCTGACACTGCCACCCCCTAATAGGCCATCCAGGAAACACTTCTCCTAGTCTTGTGAGCCCTGTTGCCACGGGGGACAGTAGTAAAGGACCAAAAGCCATCTCTCCAGAACTGAACACTGTTCAGTATCTATGATTTTAGCTGGTGCTGGAACCAAGAGGAGGGGATGCACTTTAAATAAAATGTAGTGCATACTAGTGCACTAGACTAGTAGTAAATACTACTATTGTAGAAATACTAGACGTGTAAGGTCAAAATATTACACACAAATGTCCATGGATATTTTACTTTAAGTGCATCAGTGCTATCTAAATCTAAACATACTGATTAAACAAAAAAATTATATAAATGCCATTTATGATTTTATAGTTGCCACCTGTATCTGACAGTGCATAGGTATACAACTGCATAAGTAGATATCTAAATAACTAGATATGTTCATACATTTAAGCGCAGTAGAGATTCACAGTGACCGTTATGCACGTGCGCATCCGCGACGCTCAGTTATTGAACCTGACAACGAATTATTATAAACGACTGAACTGCTCAGTCCAACTTACCTGAAATAACGGAAAAAACAGTGAGAGAAAACAGTGACTTAACAAAAACGGCAAAAAACCCAAACTGAGCGGCAATAAATTTCGGATAAACATTCCTCTTCTGTCTCTTCACAGTCCACCTGGCGAGGACGCGAGTCTGAGGCGCATAAAAGTCATTTATTATCCGCTTCTCAAGGCTTACCAACGATGTTTTCCCCGAGTTTGAGCAGACACGGTCTCTGAAACATTCTTGTCCAATTAAAGCAACAATAATTGGTGACATGGAAGGGTTTGAAGCGACATATGAAGGACGCTAGCACTGCTTCTGAGGAAAGTTGTTGATCCTCCGCGCGCTGCCGTGGCGCGTGCCGTTTCAACCGCACAAGAGTTCCAAAGCAAAGTTCTCTCCGCGCGCGATTCTGTGTGAACCGAGCGCTGAATCAGGATTCATTTCTTGCCAGGCATGATAAGAAGATGTCAGTTTAGTTACTGACACTCAAAACGCCACGGAGAACCCACGCTGACTCGGTTGACTCGAACGCCGGTGCTCAAGTAGGTACCAAAACTGTAGACTGGGGATTCACCTCTTCATTACTTGGACAGCACCACCTGACGTGAAAGCGTCCAGTGAGAGACGCGCGCAAAGATAACGCACTATTATTAATGTGCTAGCCATTTACATTAGCGACGTAGTCACACGTTTTCTATCGCTTCCGGACTGAGATAAAGCGATGTATTTAACGAGGACCCTTAGGTTAGGTTTGGTTAGGTCACGGCGTCAGACAGTGAGCGTGTATTCGGGGCGAGTTGAATGTACTCTGCAGAGCAGACAGACACAGAGCACATGAGGCAGTGAAGGAGAGAGCCGAGGGGGAGGGGGGCGGTTTGCCATCCACAGCGTTTGTTTAGGTGGCAGAATTTTAATTTTAGCTTGCGTGGTAAATTAAAGGCCGTTTTCTGTGGATGTATTACCATTCACATGGGATTTGATTAACAGAGGAAAATATTTTTTAATTAAGAGACTTCCATAAATGATCCAAATGCGTAGTTAGTCTAATTCTGAAATAGGACATGGAATGCCAAAATAAAGCAATTGTAACTGGCAGTAAAAGTGCTAAAGTACTGGAGCAAAGTGCAATAAAATCTCGAAAAGGAAGTGCAGGTGCCAGTCTATAAACAGTTCTAGTCCAGTTAGGCTTGTGTGTGAATGATGATTATTGGTTGATGGATCAAAAACGTGGGTATTTTCTAATTATTACATTACAAATCATAGTGCACTAGTGCTAAAACTACAGTTTAGTCCAGTTTAAAGCTGTGTGCTTAATGATATTACATATTCAGTTTTTAAGTTTTCGTGTTTGAAGCTTTAGATCATGGAGAACACACTTCTGTTTGTTTAACTTTATATGTGCACTTTCATTTATGTATATTTTCTGCTCATATACAACTGGAAAAACAAGACTATTGCTCAGTGGGAATGGTGTATTTTGTACCTGAATGCCACTCATATATATGTATGTATAAACAATGTTATTATATTATATTACTATGTAGGCTATATATTATTATTATTATTAGCCTATTTTACCATATATACATTAAAGACAGTAAAGTATTTTATAAAGGACAGTATTGAACTTGATCCCTTGTAGGCTTTTTCATTCATGAAAATTTAAATATGGCATCAACCCTGCTTAAGATCCATATACCTAAGGATTTAAATAGAAACAGAAAGGCATGACGAATGTTGGTTATATATAGACACGTTATCAGCAAGATCTTTTTTGTAATCTGAAATATGATTTAAGTTTAATTCCTTCTCCCACCTCTTTCTCTACCAAACTACAGTGCGTGGTGACAGCTTACACTTTTGCACTAATACCCCCTCCTTCTTCAGATTTAATTAGACTGAGAAGCCCTCTGATGTGATCATCCTAAATGAGGTTGCTCCACTAAATCACCAAAGCAATAAATTCCACCCAGAATAAATTGAATCTTAATTTATAGGTCTTGTTTTATGGACTGAGTCAGAGTCTGCCAGCACCTCAGACACCATGGCTCCAATGTGTTGCTTCTGTTTAATTACAGCGATCATTCATTGGCTCTTAAATATGAACCGGCCGATATTTTGATTTATTCCCTTGGTAAACACCACCAGGATTATTTAGTGCAGTTTAAACACACCTTTATCTAACAATCTGAAAGTAATTATGGTAATTTAAAATATTATTTAGTCAATACTTCATATTAAAACCCACCTCCCTGGGTTTACTTTTCATAAAAGATCTGAAAACCAGTGCAAAGCATCTAGAAATGCAGGCACCATACATGCATTCTCCTGAGTGCTGGACAAATTTAGTCAATATGGAATCAATGTGAGTGCTTGGTTTTAGTGATAGGCTCTAGTCCAAGTTAATGCCATTTCATTAGTTGAGAAATGGCATACTGCAGAGTAGATTAGAAATAGGAAGAGAGGTCGCCGAACAGGGAGGGCTGTATTCAGACAATAGCTGATCCTACTGCTTGATGCCAGGAAGTCCTGCTTGGTTTGCAGCAGTCCTCTCCCCTGCCTGCTGACCAACCCTAAAGGGTGCTGTAATCTAGTTAAAAAAGAGATTGATGGCTCTGTGTACATTAAGGTAGATCTGTCCGATTGTTCATCCAATTGAGTCCAGGCCATTAGGCCCGTGTTCAATCAAGATGAGCTCACACTGCTTCTTTTCCTTCCTCTCCATCTTTTCAATTTGTGTTCCTTATCTCCCGGACTTGAATTCTTTATTTATTCTTCCTCACCTAAAGAAACCCCTAGTCTATTCTGGGCTTTTTTTCTGCTGAAGATGGAATTGAATTGTGAATCAAACTGGCTGCAGTGAGTATTCTCTTTGGCAGATTCAATAAGGATTGAGGGAACGTTGCACCTTAACATCCCTATAGTTCTGTCTCGAGTTGGCGCCAGCTTCATGGCAATAAAGTAGTTTTGCAGACCACCTGAATGCTCTTGGTAGACAGTATGTCAATGGTCTTGCTATAAAAGAGATCAAAAAGACCTCTGGGATTTAATACTTTGGTAATTGTATAGGTGTACTCAAACAAGATGTTAGCATAACACAATCTAAACTGATCATAACTAAAACTTTAAACACTCAGTCTTTAGCCTATTTTTGGGGTCTTTACAGCTTGAAGACAAAAGGCACCACAAGAGATAGTATTTTAATATTTTAATCTCATATATTCATATTTTATTGATCCTGAGGTAGCAATCCTAAAGTAGGCTAGTTTTCTTTTGGTCTCTCAGAGGCCATTGCCTTCTTAATTTATATCTCTGTGCATGTTTTAACAAATATTTGTAGACAAGTTTTGAAAAGCCAAAATTGACTTTCACAATGAAAATGATCATGGTTAAAGCCTTTGCTGTTGTCAACGACAAAATGTTCATGTTTAATTCTAAGAAATAATGTGGTTCCATCCGTCTTCTGAAAAGTAATTAAAATGAGGACCATCTTGCAAAGCTACAGTCATTCATAAGTACATTGGCAATTATCTTCATTTCTAAATAGAATTGGTCACTCATGCAGAAATACTATACTATGAAAAATTAAGCAATTCAAAAGTGTGCTTGAAAACATTATTGATGATAAGCCACATGATTATGTTCTTTCATTATGCGCAATTAACATTCAGAACGCTACAAAAAGTCAGCATGTTATAATTTAGTTGTCGACTTGCCATGAACCGCTAAAGTCGAACACAAATTTTACTTCATGCATACTTTAAACTGAATATGTAATTATTCAGATAAGTTGCTACAAAATATTGACTTAAAAGATTATCTTCTAACTGTTGCTCCATCTTGACAGTAGCTGACCAGAAAAGAAAAGTGACTGTAAATAAAGACATTACACTAATTCACAGTATAGCACCCTTTGTAGTAATGTTGAGAATACAACATATACTTGAGCTCTGAGAATGGTTTTGCCTATAATCGATTATTCTGTAAAACGTTAATTTATTTGTATCCATTCTACATTGTCATTTTCAGTGCCAGGCTTTACACCTGGCTCAGTTAGAGAGTTTGTTTTACAACCTGGCATGTTTTCTCCCATAGTTCAGTTTGTTTGGCATATATGAATGCATACTTGCACTCGAATCCGCACCAAAATGCTCAGTGCGAGATTGCCTGAAGGAGGTGATCTCAACTCAGCCTGACTGAAAACGAACATGTTTGCTTGTGATGATGACTAAGCAGTCCGACCCAAAAGATTAAACAAACCAACCTGTATCATAATTCATAATGGGAAATCCTTTTCGTAAAAGCAGCATTGTCTGATTACTTACTGCTTCACAAACACAAACAAATGATCTACAGGTCTGAATGATATGACCTGGATTAAAGCACTGTACACTTCAGTCATTTGTTTCATCACAATGTTTGATGTAAAAATCCATGTATACGGATAAAAAACTTGTGTATAAAAGATTGTGGCCTTTAGATGAATCAAACAATAACAACCTACCTCTTACTCTTGTCTTTCAAATAAGACTTCCACACCACTGCATTACTCCATGTCAGCTCTAATAACATGTTGCAGAACATTTCTTTGTGCTTGCGTGGTCTCTCCATGATGTAATGCTCTGTGGAGAGCACTTGGATATAATGCAGCTGAAACACAGTGCCCAACCTTGCACGAGTCCTGGGGGGTTGCATGGGTAGACTGTGTCCTGAGATGGAGGGAGAGCGGTGATGATAGATGATGTTGTGACAGCCGTTCGTTTCTTGCTGAGTTTTTTCCGCCCCAGGTCAAGGAGTGAAGTGGAGTGGAGTCAGCACAGCCATGGTGCTGTGATTTAAGGCCTGTGCTTCAACAGTAAATCGATCTGAGTGGAAGAGCCTGAGTGGCCAGCAGCAGAGAAGCAAATCCAGCAAGGTATCCCTCAGCTCCCAGGGAGCACATTGCACTTTCTGACAGGATAGACGTAGTGCTACCAAAAGCCTCTGCAAGCTCATGCAATCCCTAAAGTAAATCACTACAGAGCATGTCTACAGAAAAGTCTGTGCTGTGATATAATGGATAATGATTTGCTTTCCTGTGCAACATGTAACTTTGCCAGAGTCATTTTTTTACTCGAGCATTTAAAATGGACAGCTGTACCACCTGAGCCTTTTTAAATACTTTTTTAAAAGGCTTTTTTAAAATAAACGATGAATATTATATAACATTTTAAACAATATAAACTACTTTAAGTAAATGTAAAGCAATTTATGTCAAATTTTTAATTTGTATTATTTTAATAATTGTGAGCAGGATAATTATGCAGTGCCTGTTCATGCAAGCAGTGTCAAGCACCAAAAGAAGCACTATAAAATTTGTCAGTGCAACTTGTGTACTATATAGAGTCAATGCAACTTCTGCACAATACAGACTTATGGTGCTCTTTGACGTATGGAATACTTTTTGTCCTTTGTGAATGATCTGAGATAGCTTCTGAGAGAGTAGTAGCCTATATTTTCATTAGGCTTATAGCCACCGAATATTTACTCTGTGATTAATGGTCTTTTACCTTTTTCATGAGCCAGTTCATCTCTCTTCTAACTGTCAAGGTAACTTTTAAATCTAAGCTGAAAACAGCTTTAAGTGCCATTGCTGAAGGATACTTCACTCTCTACTGCGAAAGATAGCTAATGGCACTTTACAGATAACAGGACACAAGTGAAAAGCTTTTAGCATTAGCATTATCATTAAGAGGTATTGCATCATATACGTCTTTGCATTCACCTCCGTTGATCTTTGCGTCATGTCCGACAACAGAGTTTAAGTATTTTCCACACATGGTGAAGTCCTGGTCTTGTAATTGCTATAAGTACCGTAGATGTCCATGAATTAGATCTTACGGTAGCACAAGCAGAAATAAACTGTAGGCGTTCTGAGTTGAACTGACATGCAAATTACAGAGTCATTACTTTTACACAGAAATGAAATGCTTGACTGGACCATTAACACCTCATGACTTAAACTAAAGTCATACCTTAATGTTTATACAGTGGTGTAATTGTGCAATTCTATAGGGTTTTTCCTATGTCTGGTACAACATATAGCATAATATCTTGAAATGTATCTATATATGTTCTGCTTGCAAGCAAATTATTGTGTCAGCAAACATGGTTCATATTGACTGGTCGTCGATGTGGAACTAGGTGATGTAGTCATGGCATCTGCCAGCTTTTGTCCAGGAACATTACACCTGGACGTTTTTGGTTGTCTGAAAGTGATTAATTACTTTTATTAAACAAGGATGCATTAAATGTGTCAAAAAATAAAATCCATTTATTTTAAAATGATCGGCTTTATTCTAATTAAACAGGTGTCAAATGGATAAAACTTAGACATGATCTGGGGAGATTTTTTTTGTCTTATTTATAATTGTTCTATTTTGGAGTAGCACACCAGGAATGATGGAGTCTGGTGTGATGAATTGCTGACCTGACCTTTGTCCTTGCCATTCTGATGTATCATCATCGCCTGGCTCAACAGCACAGGTCAGTCCAGAGAACAAATGGAAAGATTATAGGGGAGTGAGGGAGGTGAGTTGTCAGTAAAATACAATGAGTTGATATGTCAGAATGTACAAAAATAACCCACTGTAACTGACACACACACACATGCCGGGGGCCTCATTTCCATTTCTTTATGTTTCTTTTTGCTTTATTTTCATCTGGCTCTCCCAAAATAATGTGATGTCTATATAAAGAGATGGTTCACCCAAAAATAAAAATTCTGTCATCATTTGCTCACCCTACTGTCGTTCCAAACCTGTATGACTTTCTTGAAGATATTTTGAAAAGCATCTCTGTGCTTTTTGCATCCATACAATTAAAGTTAATGATGAACAAAATCAGTTGAACAATTCTTCAAAATGTGTTCTTTGGTAACATTTTAGTATAAAGACCAGTTCTCACTATTAACTAGTTGCTTATTAGCATGCATATTACTAGCACAGTGGTTCTCAAACCTGTCCTGTACACCCAGCCCTGCAAATTTTGTATGTCTCCCTCAACTATCACAACTGATTCAACTCATCAGCTCATTAGTGGAGACTGCAAGACCTGAAGTGGGTGTGTCAGATATAGGGAGACATACAAAACGTGCAGTGCTGGGGTTAATTCATGGAGAGGTTTGAGAACCCCTGTACTAGCATATTGGCTGTGTAGTACTTATAAAGCATATATTCTATACATCCCTATTCCTACCCAATGCCTACAATTAACAATACCTTACTAAGCAGTAATTAGGAATTTATTGAGGCAAAAGTCATAGTTAATAGTTAATTAATAGCGTGAATTGGACCTTAAAATAAAGTGTTACCTATTCTTTTGTCTTTTGCAAGTGAAGGAAAATTCATAAAGTAAATTTATTTAAATAAATTTAAATGACATGAGGGTATGTAAATAATGAGTAATGACAGAACTTTCATTTTTGAGTGAATTATCTCTTTAAAGGGGTCTCAGTTTGGTTCTTTTAAAGAGGACTCAAGTGTGACAATAGCCTTGGTCAAATCTATTTTTTCTTTGAAAAATGTCACAGTATCAAATGTCAGACCATGGCAAAAGATCAAACAGGGCTTTAGTCCAAAGACCTTCCAGAGATGGATACGCTGTGTATGGTATCGCAAGTCTGCAGAGGGGAGATGTTTATTTTCCTGAAAACTAGCCGGCCAACATCAATAGCAAAAATTAACATGAACAACGTGGTGCAATCTTATGTGTTAGTGTCATCATGCAGTTTGTTTTTGATACATCAATTAGGGCCTGAGATATCAGTCTGTGTCCTTGTGTTCCTTTGAATGGATTAATGACTTCTTTTCATTTATTATCTACAGGTATGGGCCTTTGAAACGATGGATGCATTGTTAGCTCAGCCATTATTAACGCCCAGGTTCCAGCATGGCCTGCATGATGAAAGAGAGCAAAATGAATGTGATGGTAATAGACATAGATCCACAGCTGTGGGACTGAGGGCCCCTCTTTGTAACTGAGCTTCTATTTCAGTTTGAATAATTGAACTTTGATAGCCAAGAGCACCTTGTTTCACCTTTTGTCTGTCAGACATTAGCTAGGTATCGTTTAGACTGGAGTGATCATGGCATAGAATTGTGTTTCAAATGAAATTCCAGCACAAAGAAGTTTTAATGATTCAGAAGCAGTTCTTAAATGATATTCTCATTTCACAATTTCTTGGTTACCACCCTAAATACTAGAAAGTTTTCATTGAAGATACTTTTTCTTCATCTTCTGTGGAACACAAAAGAAGATATTTTGAAACATTTTTGTTTATACACAGACAGTCAATGGGGTCCAATGTTGTCCAACCATTGATTTTAATTGATCGGGCAAAAACAGCTGAAACATTCTTCAAAATATCTTCTACTGTACATAACAAAGATACAGGTTTGGAACAACATGAGGGTGATTATATGATGAAATGTTGCAGATATATTATTAATATTGTGTTGTGTATGGTTATTTATAGAATGACCAATACAATTATTTATTATTTCCCTTGTGACTGGCAGGATGGATGTTACCAGCCCAAAGCCCTTGTATAAGGATCTGATGAGCAGCATCTCAAGTGGATCATGGATTGTGACCAGCTTTGATCATATATAGCAACATTTAATGTGAGGGATCAGTGGCAATGGAACAATAAAAGTGATTGAAAGTGATTGTATTTGGAAAAATTAGACCATAGTTAATGGTAGCCATTGACTTCCATAGTATTTTTCCATACTATGAAAGTCAATGGCTACCGTCAACCATTTGTTTACCAACATTCTTAAAAATATCTACTTTTGTGCTCCACAGGAGAAAGACACTCATACAGGTTTAGAACAACTTGAGGGTGAGTAAATGATAACAGATTTTTCATTTTTGTGCGAACTATCCCTTCAAAACTTTATATTACACTTATCATTCTAGTTAACGTCTTTGGTGTGAACAGGCCTTTAGCATGATCAAAGAAGTTGTGGATTTTTTCCCCAGCCATCTTCACATCGTACATTCTACAAATGCTACTATGTTTTAATTTTGCATCAGACTTGCGTTCACTGCACAGTTATCAGTTAGTATCAATGATCTTTTTACTGGATGAGAGAAATTATTTTAAATGTCAGCAAAACACCTTTTCCAAGAGTCATAATGTAATGTTTTCTGAGAACTCAGACCCAGCTGTGAGAGGAGTCTGGAAACCTGGGCAGGACAGAGAAAACTCCTGACTGTGGTGCGAACAGTGGACAGTGAGTGGGTTTCTGCTGCCAGGTGCATCTGGCAGGGTAAATTACGTGACTGATTTACCTCATCACAGTGGCACAGTTGGTTGTGGATAACGGGGCATGAATCATGCAGTGTCCTCCAGAGGGGGGTCACCACTTTCAACGTTAAATCCTGTCCACTGTGCATCTTTGCAAGTTCGGGGTTTGTAAGATTTTTTTATGTTTTTGAAAGAAGTCTCTTATGTTCACCCTGACTGCATTTATTTGATTTGTGTGGGGGGAAATTACGTACAATATGTTCTTATTTCCTGTGATCACAAAGCTGAATTTTCAGCAGCTATTCTTTAGTGTCACATGAACCATCAAAATTTGGTAACATTTGTTATTATTATCCATGTTGAAAAAAGTTTTTAAAAAAAAGAAGGATTTTTTGATAAATAGGCGGTTCAAAAGAACAGCATTTATCTGACATTGAAATTCAACAGGTCAACAGCAACTCAGAGTCAATGACCCAGAGCAGTGCTGATGGCTGGCAGATGCCACTGCAGATCTTTGCATCCATCACATGGTGGTCTAGAATGGTGCTTGCCAACTCAGAGATTTACATACTTGCTATTAGCTTTGATTCATGGTATAAGGTTAAGTAAATGTTCTAGCATCACTGTCAGGTTTATTGTACACATTGTTCCCATACAAAATGAGATCTAGGCACTAAACAAAAGAACATGCTTTCCATGTATTGTTAACTGCATTTTAAATAAATCCTTTGTGAAAGAAAATCAATTAAAATGTTTGAACAGCATGGACACATTAAATCTTGGGACAGTGAGGCTTAATGTTTTTGCACTAAATCTGGCACTCAGTTACAAATGAATGCACAACACTAGATGTTTCAAATCTGAGCTCGAGTTAATGAGATGCAGCTAAGCCTAGAATCCTTCAAAAATAGTTTGATTATGAAGCTAATAGATTTTTACAAATAAGCGAACATGTTGGTAAACCACACATGAATGCTGGCAGGCTAATTAAATATCCCAGTAATGTGTAATCTGACCACAGATTTTATCTAGTCTAACTGAATCAGTCCCAAATCCTAATGGTAGGAGTCAGTTCCTCTTCTAACATAAAGGGCACTTTGTCCTATAGTCATGTTTTTTCTGGTCTCACTCACCATCAAGTCATCGCATCAAATCACTGATCATCTCAAGTGCTGTCACCAGCAGATACTGCACATAAATGAAGTTGAAATACTATACATTCAAATATATAAATATGGGGGTTTCAAATGTCTTGAAATTGATTAAATAATGAAATATACACCTATAGAATGTCTACGATTTAACAACCAAAAGCTACAACTGAGATAAGTATATGACTGAAATATCAGATGATCTTATGTTTCCAACACGATAAGTGGATTCTGTCAGGCTTTCTTAATGCAGCCACAATCTGGCATTCACCTATTCAGCCTTTTCATAGCTACTTATGCATGCAGAAATCTGACATTTCCAAAGAGTAAAAATTGCGAATGCATAAAATCCCCAGCTGTCTTTGATCTAATTAAGCTGAGTTTTCATTCCTCGTTTGTCATTTTGATTCAGTCTATAGCACCCCAGTCAGGCAGAGCCATTGACTGAACTCAGCCTTGAAATGTAATGTAGCCTACCAAACGTGATTGCACACATGATGTGAATGCTTTTTGAATGTATGCCCATCAACAACACAGCATTATACAACTGTTACTTCCGGTCTTCAAATCTGATTCGTTAAGTAGCGTTCCATGAGTGCTGAATATAACAGTCTAACAGCACTTTTACTGTTTGTACCACTCTGTTTATTTGTGTTTGCACATTCAAGACATTAATGGTGGGCATTTTTCAGTGACTCTTTATGCGGGTTGCATTGTTACAGTAAAGTGACTGTCTTTATCAGTCAATCATTCATTCACTCAAATGATTCATTCAGAAACACAGTTTTATAAGTCTTTCCATTTGAGTCATTGAATAACTGATTCAAAACGCATTCATTCAGGAACAAAACGTTACATTTACATTTGTTAAATTAGCAAATGTTTTTATTTAAAGCGATGTACAAATAAGGATTACAACAAGCTATACTTGTCTTTTTTGAGTGAATCCACGAATCATTCAATCAACCAATTTGTTCAAAAAAACAAAATACTTGCTGTATCGGAAGCCGTAACCCAGATTTACTAATCCATTACTTCATTAAAAGTCCACTGAATTAGTCAATGAAAATGAGTGAGCGAATTAAGTGTGCCGGAAGTGCTGCGAGGGAATTCATTTAGCGCAATGCATATTCTGTTCTCTAGTGGCTGTTGTGTATACATCGGTTGTACAGTATACTCACTATTGAGGTGCATTATGTACGGTGGTCCAGTAGTGCACAACACAACAAAATTTGCACAACACAATAGAAACAAGCCACAACAAAACAAAATTAGCACAACACAACAGAAACAAGATTTCATTGTGTTGTGGAGATTTCATTCATTATGTTGTGCCCTACTGGGCCACCATAATTATGGGACTGAATGAGTGCACTTGAAAATGTCTTCTGTCGTTTTGGACACCACTACAAATGGCCACCTCATGAAATAGTGCACTTGTTAATTTATGAAAGAGACTCATTGTGAGTGAATCCTTGAATTATTCCCTCAACTGATTCTTTCCAAAAAATAATTCAAGTGAATCCTTGAATAATTCATTGATTCTTTCAAAAATTTATTCATTCAGGGACGAAACACCACTATTTCACAACTATAATGTTGTTCTTCTATAATGTTGCTCTTTTTGTTAACATTGTTTGGACTTTGCTTTCATTTGTGTAGCAAAAATACATTATAATATTGTGTCTGAATTAGTCAATATTAACTTTTGCTGTATTCAGCTGTTGTAGAAAAGCAGTGTCACACTCAGTCATTCGTCTGAATATTAGTGAATATTAAATGCACATGTTGCCATTTGCTTTTTTTAAGAATCACAATCTAAGCAGCATTAACGTTATCTTAAATCATAAATATTTTTCCTAATTCATTCTCAGAAATAGGACAATAGTTTTGTTTCTGCAAGTCACAGGGCCACTGCATAAATGCAGCTCTGGCAAAATAGGTGCTCTTTAACAGATGTTCTCATTAAGCAGAAAGTAACTGCCAAACAAAAGCTGTTGATCCAAAAATAACACACCATTGCCTTGAACAAGTTAGAGAAATGGCACTGCTGTTTTTACACAAAGGCTCCATCTGCTGGGGGCATTGAAACACCAAGTCATCTCTCAAATGCTAAAGATGATCTGTGTACTCTTAAAATATCATACTGTGCCCCTTTTGCTGTCTTTATGCTGATTTATGTTGACCACCGAGGCTGTTTAACATTTCCAACATGAAGAACAGATGACTCTGAAATTTCAAAGCCTCTTTGAATAGATTTGATTAGTCAGCTTTTTCATATCACAAAGCTACGTACAACCTTTATCAAACTAAGCAATGAGTTCAGTGTTGATAATAGCATTTATCTCTCTTGTGAAGCTGTGATAATGGCAATGCAGTTTCAGCAATGTTTTTTTTCTCCTTCTACATCTTCATGCTGATACTAAATTATAAGAAACAAAAGTATGTAATGCACAGAAGCAGACAAGATGGGAATAACACAAAAGGAGGAGATTGTGTTAAAAAAAAAAACCTGGCCTCACTTATTTTCGTACTGGTCATATCTTAGATTTGTGTCTATATTTATTAAACTTTTAGATGACTATTTTTAGGTTTTATTTTGAAAGTAGAGGCCTACAGTAAAAACGTTTTGATGCATTATTCATCTGGATAAATTTAGAGGTGCTGTATTAAGACGGGGTACTCAGACTATGGTCTGATGGTGCTGTGTTCTGGGTTGGACAGGGTTACATCCTATTTATTCTGTGCCCTCTGTGCTATTAATAATCTGCCACTCGGATGTGATAGTGGCTTGTTTGGGGAAGCCCCTAAATGCAGAATGCGGTTCATTTAGGGCTATGCCTGTCTCGCTGTTTGTGCAGCATAAATTTTTCATGATGTTTTGTTTTTTAAAAACTGCCGTTACTGGACACAATGTTTAAAAAAACGGTGCTGCTTTTCAAGACATGTAAATGGAAAAAAAAGTAATCTAATCTAGAGACCTATTCTTTAAAACATTCTTCAAATGATCTTTTTAAATATTATTTTATGAATTTTTTCATTTCATCACATTCTAGCTTAGACTTCCTAGTTTTAGCCTGAGTAAGAATTAAGTTAGTACAAGGAAAAAGACTAGTTTAGTACCCTTTTAAATGTTTGTATATTTATTTATTTACTTATTTATTTGGTGTCATCTTAAAAGATTCTTATAAAACAGCCATTCTATGTTACTGAATTTATGTTTCTTAAAATATGTAAACATTGATTTATATATTTTAATGTTTATATTAACATGTTTTTTATATTTGATTCACTATTAAAAATAACTGCAGATTTACTATAAAATCTTACTTTAAAAGTTTTGTGTGCATAGTTTCATTCACTACCAGTGTTACACCACAAGAGAGCACTGAATCAGTGCACTTGATGTAATTGGCTTCTGTGTGCTGGAGTTTTCAGTATACTTAACCTTATGTTGTGTTCCAGTCATTTTGACCCAGGAGAGATTTTCATTTTCCTGTTATGTTATAGCATTGGACTTAAACATACTGACCTTGCTCTCACAGGTTATAACAACTTCTCTGTTAAAAAAAAAAAAAAACTTTTCCCACCTTGTTACACTTGTGGTGTTCCCATTCAAAAATAACCAGCCTACAAAAAAATAGTTTATGAATTTCTCATTATGCTATATTATTACCAAAAACTGAATTCAATCTTTTTTAGGAACTTGTTTTCTCTCAGTTAGCTTAGGTTTTGTAGTTGCTTTTGGAACTGATTGATCTTAGACCTCATTGATCTGAAATTATGCAACCCAGTTTTTGAGGGAACACTGCCAAAATGATTAAATAATGCTTTTGCATTAATGCATGAATTCATTTTACTTACTATTTTTTTTCTTTTTCAATCTTTTTCTGCTCATAATTACTACTTCAGCTTTTGTTAGGTGTTTATTTTATAACATTATATATAATTATATATAACATTTTAAAATGTTGTTGTTTTCACTGATAAGTACAATATATAAACAAAAACAGGGTGAAAAGGATCTCGCCAAGGCATAATCAAAAAATAAATAAATATGAAAATTCAATTAAATTTAAATTTCCTGCAGTGTGGGAAAGCATGAGCCTTATGACACCTTAACTGTGTGTACATCCTCACAGCAAGCACATACAAACACACACACCCCCAGAGACCAATTCACCCAGAGCTCACTTATTTATCATGCACACACACACACACACACACACACACACGACTGTGGTCACGTATCTTCTATCTTGCTTATCCTCGCCTTAAGGCACTCTGTGTGTTTTAAGCTCTGTGGTAACATTTAAACCTAATCACTGTCCATTTACATGCTTGAGAACTCATTTTATGTTTTGTAATGCATGAATGCACAGAAATCAAATAAATCCAGTCCTTTCACTCATAATTCTTCTTTATTAAACAGATATGCTGAAGCAGAGCAGACACCAGCACAGTCTTATTTAGCTGTGAGCAGGAGGGAAAGAACATTCTGTCCCGAGTTGTGGGAATATCAGGAAACAATGTTTGCTCTAGAGACAGTATTGCTGCTATTTACATGTTAATCTTTGAGAGATCAGCTGCAGCATGCCAGAGAAGAAAGGAGCATAAATCTGTTTTATTTTCAGTATACAGATCAGGTGCACATTATTAGATCTTTCTCAAATTAATTATATATAGCATCAGTTGTCACATTTTTTATATTTGAACACTATCTGAAAAGCAACAGGAAACAGTGGGTTAACGATGGATAATATGCTTTTGGTAATGATAATAAAACTCTGCTTGACTTTCCATAATCAACAGAGCCTAACAAAATAACCATTTAGTTTCTCTGGAACAATTAGCTGCAGGTCTCACAAAACTTGGGGGGTCTGCTTGTTCCATTTCACTGTGGGTCGTTTTAAAGAAAGGAGCATAAATCTGTTTTATTTTCAGTATACAGATCAGGTGCACATTATTAGATCTTTCTCAAATTAATTATATATAGCATCAGTTGTCACATTTTTTATATTTGAACACTATCTGAAAAGCAACAGGAAACAGTGGGTTAACGATGGATAATCTGCTTTTGGTAATGATAATAAAACTCTGCTTGACTTTCCATAATCAACAGAGCCTAACAAAATAACCATTTAGTTTCTCTGTAACAATTAGCTGCAAGTCTCACAAAACTTGGGGGGTCTGCTTGTTCCATTTCACTGTGGGTCGTTTTGAGCTTCACTATACTGGATTTTTTTTTTTAAATCTTCTAACTGGAGACACTGGGATGAGTGACGCACTATTGAATTTGACCCAGGGAAACAAGCTAATCATAATTGAAGTAGTTAAACTACAGTCAAGCTGCTGTTTTGAAGAAGTAGTTAGCTGCATTACAAGATACTGACAAAAAGTAGCAAATTACATCAAAGGGGGTAATATTTTCATAATTACTAAACAATAAAATTGTAAAAATGTAGGCCTGTAAGTTAATCAGAAGTACAGGTGCATCTCAATAAATTAGAATGTCGTGGGAAAGTTCATTTATTTCAGTAATTCAACTCAAATTGTGAAACTTGTCATTTAACAACAATCAGTGTTACAGTATTAAATTTGAACAGGTCTATGCTTACCACAACAAAAACATCTGGGACTTGAATTGGTGAATCGTTTTGTTAATCCATTCATTGAAATGAATCATTGAATGAACCAGACTTTTCAAAGCAATGTGAGTGAACTGGCCATTTAGGATGAACCGATTCACTAGAATGAATTAGACTTTCTATTGCTACATGTGGGAGAGAGGACCTTTTATCAGGAACCGATTCATTAGAATAAATCAGACTTTCCAGGGTTGCACGCTCATGAGAGAAAGGACTGTTTAAGATGAACCAACTTAGTAGAATCAATCAGACAATACTACAGTAGACATATGAGAGTACTATTTAACTGCTGGCATTTGATTACTTCTTAAACTTAAACAGTAAAACAGCAATAAAGTGTTTCACTGCATAAGTACTCAGTTGATAAATTAGAGGAAAAGATATATTGCAACAATAGCTTTCTGCTATCATGCTGATATTAAATGTAAAAGCATCACTATAGTTTAGTTTGCTAATTTCCAGTTCACGGCACAGGGTTATGATTTTAAAATGAGGGTGAAAAATGATAATATAACAGCAAAACAGACCAGATGTTCAGGTTATTTTGTTATGCGTTTCTTAAGACTAGGAATGTATCTTGTTTCCTTTATAAAGATTTAAGGAAACTTATTTAAACAATGTTAGAACAGAAATAAATTCATGTTATCACAGTGAGGCTGAATCTCAACATTCCTGCTGTTCTGGAAAAATAAACAAACAATGGGGATTCTAAAGTGCTTGAGACCAGGGTCATTCTCTGCAGTCTTTGGAAAATGAATGTATCCGAATGTCCCTACACTTAGAAACTTATTTTAGGGACTAATTGAGTCTCACGTCTAGATCTCCAAGCCTATGCTACTATGCTGAAAAATGTTGGAAATAACAGAGAGAAGATACAGGGCATTTTATTTATATCCATTTTGCTGGAAAAAAAAATCTTGCTCATCTAAATATATTAAATGCCGATTAATATTCCCCTTAGCAGGCATGAGTTAACAAAATTAATTAAACACATATCTGGGTAACAATGTATAAGGTCTCATTAGTTAACATTAGTTAATGTATTAACGGACACTGACAGAGCAATACATTTGTTCTAGTATTTCTATAGCTCAGGTCCATTAAATACTATTAACAAAAACAAATTTGATTTTAATAATTTATTATTAAATGCTGAAATTAAAATGAACCAATATTGAATTCACTGAATTGAATCTCTTTTCCTGGCATTTCAAATGTTTCAGCATAAATTTTGGGAAAAAATTACAAAGTGTACATGAGAACAGCCTCATTATTACAGTCAGAGGCGGACAGTAGTGAAGTGTTTTTACTTTGCTGTAAAAGTACTTTTCAAGTGTCTGTACTTTATCAGAGTGTTTTTCTTTAGAACATTTTACTTCGCAACATTCCAAAGCATTATATTGTACTTTTTACTGCACTACGTTTCATATTAAATATAATTTAATACTTAATTATATTAGAAATCTAATACTTTCTTACGTTTACTCAAGTAAAAGTAATTCAAAGATTTACTTGAGTACAAGAAAGTACTACATTTGTAATATTCTTAAGTATTAATGGTAAAACAAAAAACTGCTTTTATTTATGAAATGTAGTGCAGTAAAAGTATGATATTATGCTTTGGAATGTAGTGAAGTAAAAGTTTTCCAAAGAAAAACACTCTGATTAACTACAGATACTTTTTTAATTTACTTGAGTAAAGTAAAATACTTCACTACTGTCCGCCTCTGATTACAGTGATACATTTTTGACCGCAATGACCTTAGCCTGTCATATAACAGGGTTTCCTTTGCTCCAAGGAGGATTGAAACACTCATGGACAAACATTGACCATATCATGTTTGTGTTTTGGATGTTATCAAGCACATCAGTGTTCTGTGTAGTTTCCTCAAGTATACAGAACTTTCGAGATACTCCGTGTGGGTGGTAGCTTGCCATTTAGCCTGCAGCTATCACCTTGCAACTCTCCTGAAGCTAAGCAGAGCTGAATCGATACCTGGATGAGAGACTCCTGGATAAACTAAGGGTAGCTGCTGGTGTTGTTTAGCCCAGCAGGGGGTGCTCACCCTGTGATCCGTATGAGTCCCATTGCCCCCAGAAGTGGGATACTATACTCTAAAAAGGAACTGTGCTTCATATTAAATGTTCAAACAAAGTATTGACTCTTTGTGGCCATGAAAAATCCCAGGGTAATGGTTTAACCCTGGTGTCATGGCAAACTTTGCCCACTGTTCATCTAATAACCTTCACCTATGAATTGGCTGCATCAATCTGCTTCCTTATTTAGTCTCTGCTCCAAATTATGAGACATTATTGAAGTGATTTTTCTCAAGAAATCTAATTTCTATGTATATTTCTTAGCAGTGCCCCCAAGGCCAGAACAATCAGCACAGTGAAAACACAAAGTTTTCAACCAAAAACAGATCGTGTAAAAAGAAATTTTATTACAGGAGAAAGCATACAGTAATTTTGCATGTAATAAGGGCCACAGTCCTAAAGCATTAAACACCAAGGAATGAAAGTTCTTGTTAGATTCAAATGGGGCCAACTTCTCCCTCCAAATTGGACAATTGTATTATTGGATAATTTTATTATTTTATTATACGCGTTATTATTGTTATTATTATAATTTTATTACTTGTGATGTTGCTCATGTTTTAAAGATCTCAATTTTTCACTGGAGGTGAATAATGCTTTAGAGGCAGCCAGGTCTGTCAGTGGTACACGACACCCAGTAAGTTGACCGCAACGGGGGTGTTTTTCAAGATGGTGGGGGTTTGGCTCTCTGACGATATTCTGGGATGTGGTGCAGAATCCACCCAGCGGGGGCCAGGAGGGCAACGGCAAACACAGACATGATGAAGAAACTTTGCTGCGGAAACACACATGAAATTTAACAGCTTTGAATACTTACAAAATTTGCACTGCTATTTAATTTAAAAACAGTAATATGTAAAATATTATTACATTTAAAATACTTAACTTACTATATATATATATATATATAAAATAAGATAAATATAAACTTATTAATGTATGCATTATTCCAGTCTTTAGTGTCACATGATCCTTCAGAAATTATTATAATATGCTAATATGCTCAAGAAACATTTTCAGTGTCAATGTTATTATCAATGTTGAAAAGGGTTGTGCTGCTTAATATTTTTGCAGAAACCACAATTTTATTTTCGTAAATAGAAAGTTCAAAATAACAGCATTTATTTTAAACAGAGATCTTTTGTAAAATTATTAATGTCTTTACTGTCGCTTTTGATCAATTTAATACATTCTTGCTGAATTAAAGAATGAATTTCAGTCAAGAAATTAAAATCATACTGACCTCAAATCTTTGAACAGTTATATAATGACTATATTTATATTACTAACTATGTGAACCAATATGATGTTTGGATGGTTTGCTTGATTTGACATTGTTATTCTGTTCTTGTCTAACCACAAGGATTATATTCTTCAATACAAGGAGTCATCCAAGTTAATCCCATTATCTCCATTGACCTCAGTTAAACTAATGTTGGCTGATCCCTTGAATCTTTGCAACCTTTTAGGATTTTGTAATTTTTTCACTCACCCCAGGTCCGATCTTGCTTTTGGCTGGTTTGCTGTAAATGCTGGAGTTGCGTTTCTGGACAATATCCCTCGTCCTGTTGACAGTCACCGGCTGCACAGCTCCCCTCAGAAAGGTCAGCATCCCACCAGCTGTATGGGTCAGCACCAGTAAGTCTGGATGTGTCTGAGAGAGAGAGGCTAAGGCAGAAGGAAAGGGGGGATGTTCACTTGGTGCAACCCCTGGGTTTCCTGCCTCGGGACTGCTGAAGAGAAAATAGATGTATCCTGTCATATTATAGACTTTATCTCCCAAAACCAGCCCACTCTTTGGGAGGGGCCTAGACAAATTGACCACCTACCCAGTCTATTAACTTTTCTTCAATGCCCCTTTTGACAAGATGTTAATGAAACGGCAGACAATAACATCATATTGTCCTAGATTCAGTGTAATTTAGATTTAAATGACATAATCTCATGTTGGACCGCTAATCTATTAATATAATTAAGATTTTGAACTTTCCTTAACCTTACAGGTGATGGACAAAGCTCATTTTGGCTCATACTGTAATAGTCCCACAGATCGTAACTGTATTTTCTTCTGTGATTAATGCCTTGCTTTGCAGACGCTGTTTGACAGCACATGAGTTCACAGGAACACAGGTAGCCAAAAAACACCTGGCTCTCTGCTTAGTGTGCATTCAGGGCTGTGTCCAGTTCAAAGAGGTACAAATTACAAGAGATCTGATTAGAGGAGCAGATTAAAGGGAGATAAAAGTGCAGAAAGTGGTGCAGCTGGCTGTGTGTTCTGTCAGCTGTCAGTAGGGCTTGTGGTACTGCACTTCATTCATGTTTGGTGATCACATTACAGAGGCTGGTCTTTCATGTTAGAACACCGCTTGCCATTCAACACTTCCACAGTGGATACACCCTACTCATTGTTTGGTTTATGTACTGGGTGTGAGCAATTTTTTTGTGTGTCCTGTTATTGTGCTATTTTGATATCTTTGGTGGAAAGAAGATATATTACCAGAGGATTTTTTTTTAACACCACTAAATATGAAAGTAGGACAAAACCATCCTGAAACCAAGATACTGTCGTTTTTTTGTGCTTTATTTGAAAGCATAATCCCCTACCAGCCTTTGTTGGTGATAGTGAGAGATGTGTGTGAAGTTATTGAAATGAAATTAAGTCATTTTATTATTTTTTTAATCAACTTCATCCAGATTGGCATAGATTATGAATGACGTCATAAAGATTTATGCGTAATTGTAGGCCATCCATCTGAAGCCACCTAGTGGACAACAGTTCAATAATGTGGTGTTGTCGCCCTCCTATGGGAAAAGCCTGATGACAAAAGATTATATTATATTAAAGATTATTATATTATATTATATTAAGAATTATGACACATTAATTAATTAATATATGACATAGATTAATTCTAAAATTCTATATTTATTCTATATACATATAATATTATTATAAGGTGTTAAGTGTTATAATAAAAAGGTGTTATAATTATATATATATGTAATATGACTCTTTTGTAACATTATAAGTGTCTTTATTTTTGATTATTTTACGTTTTAGTTATTCCAGTTAAAAGAATCTTACCGACCACAAATTTAACGACAGACATTGTGTGCGTGTGTGTGTGTGTGTGTGTGTGTGTGTGTGAATAGGTCCAACCGACACAGAAGACTGATTGGACCTTTTTGCTCTATATGCCTCATCCGAGCTCGAGCAGATAGGTGGCGTAGCGACATTGCTAACCAAATCCTGACGCTTAGCCCTCCCCTCATTGTTTTACAGAATAGGAGGGGGATACAACACTACATGTAATATATGCTCACGGCAAACTGAAAGCGAAGAGCACAGACTCTATTTGAGCTGTTTTGTTGTTGAACGAGGCATTAAAACCGACGAATGTAGTACGGATGGTATAACGTAAAAGTACTAGCAGCCTGCTAGCGCTTCATATATGTGTTTGTATGTGTGTAACGTTATGTGTGTGTGAACCCGGGACGCGCAGAGGATTTTTTTACTCAATAATACTCTACGAAAGAAAAGTGCGAGAGATTTTGCTCGGCTAAGCAAATATCAAGTCGCTGGCTTGGATTTTGGCTCGTTTAATGAGCAAGAAGAGAAGAGAGGAGCAGTAAACTTGACTCAGGTAGGGTTGAAGGCATTTTTTCTCCTTTTTTGCTTTGCTTGCTAATCTGCCATGGCGAGCTGCTGAATTAGCTACATTTAACGTACAGTTGTGCCCTGTGTATTAAAACCACAACAGCCTTTAAATATTTATCAATAATGTTGGTTATTACAACCGGATAAACTTCAAATAGTGACCTATTTCACTCTTCCACATAGAACAAGTAAGCAAAGCTTAGTTATTATGGTTAGCTTGCATGCTAGACCAAAAGAAAACATTAACAATCACGTAAGTTCTTTAGTTTATTGCACAAAGAGGTTGAAACAACTAGATATGCCGCATTTTGGTAACTTTTTCACCCAAAGGAGCAGTTAAGAGCCACCTGAATGCTAAATGCACATAAAGCTAGGCTAGCTGAGTATGCGTAGTGTGCAGTTATTACAGATGTAATGCCTTCATGTATGCGGACACGTCATTTAATAAAGAGGAAGATTCATGTTAGGAGTAAGCATGCATGTTCAATTGGAGCTGTCAGTAGCCACTAGCATGTTATAACCAGTTTCAAATATGTGAATGACTTGATTTAAGAGATACTCTTCGAATTGCCAGCGTAACATTATATATACTAATGAGTTCCAAAAGCATACTTGGCATGTTAGAGATGTTTGTGCATGTAAAAAGCTAGTATAGTCCCCACGAGAGAGCTATTTTGCTTCATCTAACAGGTCCTCCTTCACTGACCTGCCTTTATTTGTATTTCAAAAAGAGGCTTGTGCACTGTGCCTTATTTTGGACCTCTGTAATTAGACAGGGTATTGTTTAGAAAAATTAGTGGACAGGAACATATTCCTCTGTCTTTGTCTTGACTGTTTATTTCCTTTGGAATTCTGGAAGTCATCAGGGTCTAATTAAAGGCAAAGTTTTAACTGATGACCCAATTGGTTTACATCAAGTCCCATCCTGTTTGGCCCCCTTGAGTTCATTCACCTCTACAGTATCTCTCAGTTTCCCACATGGAGCCTTTTGATTCTGTGTTCCCAGGAGCCTTCAACTGTGCTAATGAAGAATTGCTTTCTTTGTGATAATGGAGATGGTCACAGTGAGAATTATTTGGTGTTGTAGGAAATATTCAGGGATTTCAAGTACCTTGGTTATCAGATGTCCCCCAAGCAAGACTAGAGACGGTGTGATTTGCTCACAGCCTAGCAGCTAGAAACAAATGTAAACGTTTTGATGAAACCAAACCAATCCAATTCTGTCCTGATTTATCTGCCGCTGCTCTGTTGAGAGAATGTCGTCCTTAATATAGCTCAATCAGCACCATTGTTGTTCATCAACGTAGGTAATTCAAGAAACGATCGAGTGAAGAGAGCAGTGTGCGGTTTGGGTCCTGCAGTATGTTGTAGACCTGTTGTGACTGTGGTTGATGTGTAGGGGTTTCCCCCTCTTTTTTCACCTTCCTGTGATGTAGGCCATCCTTTTCTTTGCTACTGTGCTGCAATATGTGTCTGTGCCAACAGTTAAGCCAGATTTATGTGTGATGGTGCTGCAGTTCTGTGTTAAAGGGATAGTTGACCTTAAAATGTGAGTTCTGTCATCTTTTACTCACTCTCATATCACTCCAAAACCTGTAATGAATTTTGTAACCTGTTATATTTTGAAGAATAGCTAGCTATTCATGCAAATCAGTGACCGCTGCTAAAAAAAAAATGTCACAAAAGTAGTCCATATAACATGCTCTGTATCACAAGTCATATGATAGTGCTATGAGAGGAATAGATTGACAATGTAAGTTATTATTCACTGATGATCTTGCCACTCGATTTGTGAACTGGATGAACTGGGTAATCGGTTCATCCAGCTTTTATTCACTGATCCATTTCTTAAATTCAACTAACTGACTCAATGGTCTTTGCTGCATTTTGAGTTTGCACCTCACTGAATAATGACTCACTTTTTTGACCTGTTCCTTATAACTTTTGGTATGACTGGAAGTTAGTGCACGACTTGCATGTAGTGCAATTATAGTATTTATAGAATACACTGCATTTTCTTCATTAGAGCTTTTGGTCCCGTCCTTGTATAGAAAATGAACTGTGTGAAGATTTTTGCCTTTGTTTTGTTTTTGTGAACTGCTTTGTGCTTTCTGTATTTTTATTGCAAAAAGCACAATGCATAGTGCATAGACATTAGATGAAAATTATAGGCAGGGCTCAAGAGTAAAGATTTTTCTTTTCTGCTGACTCATTCAGGCCAGTAATTCAGATTTTTACTTGCCATGCGAGTATTTCCGCCACATGACACAATGATCCATTTTATTTTTAGCGACACATCTGTGTACAAGTCAGAAAAATATAGTTTTCATTACACTTCTGTTGGGGTCTGAATGTGCAGTGAGGCTGCATTTATTTGTTTGAAAATACAGAAGAAACTGTAATATTGTGAAATTTAATTAAAATTAAAATAACTGTTTTCTGTTTTTTTAAACATGCTAAAATGTAGGCTAATTTAATTCTGTGATGACAAAGCTGAATTTTCAGCAGCCATTACTTCAGTCTTCAGTTCAGTGCCACATGAGAATCACTCTAATGATTTTGTGCACAAGAAACATTTTTTATTTTCAGTGTTGAAAAAAGATTTTCTACTTAATATGTTTGTGGAAACTGTTGTACTTTTTTTTTTTTCAGTATCATTAGGGTTTATTTGAAATAGAATATAATTTTGTTTATATATAGACACACACACACCCACATCTTACTGACCCATTATATACTGATATTTAATTCCTGCAAACCTCAGTGTTATCAAGCTATAGGTAATTTTAACTCGGTGACATTAAAAAGCAGAATTTGCAACTTGTCAAACTTATGAGAAATATTTTAGTTTGCAAGACATTAAAACACATGTCCATAATCAGCGAATACAAGATGTAGTGACAGTGCAGCAACTGACCCGATAGGACAAGTGACAGATCTGCCAACTGTCCCAAAACTCTCTCACACTGCGTACCATCAGGCCATCCTCATTGTTGAGTCCTGTGTGGGATAACTGCTTCACAGCTGACAGTATCTAGTCAGTCCATCAAGAATCGTTATGAAATCTTTTGCTGTCCTGAATAAGTTCACTGTTTCTCTTTAGAGATGTGTCAGGGTTTTGCAGACTGACTGTGTGCTACTTGGGCACAATGTAACATGAGTAGCTTGCCCATTGTATAACCTTGAAAAGCATCAAACAACTGCAAATCCGGTTGTATCGATTAACGGCGCCCCAGGTATGATTCAAAAATAAGGTTTTATTTGGCTTTTGTGCACTGTGCACTCATAATCTTATAGTAATCTTATCGCAACAAAAGAATGAGGATGTTATGAAACATTGCTCATATCCTCATGTTCAGTACAATGATGTTTCAGCTCATTTGGCTTATGTATTTCAGGGAAACAAGGAAATTTGCTGCATTATAAGGACTGCAGCCTTACACATTTGGACTTTGCTGATATAATTGCTATAATGGTTTGCTATTTTTTGCAACATGAATCCAAATAATGGTAGTAGGCTGATGCACATAGATATAGAAATATGAATAAAATAAAATAAATTTCAGTGTGCAGTTTTTGAAGGTCCCTGTAGTTCCACAAGTACACTGGCTTGACCTCTGGCTGCTGTCACTGGAGAGAGAAATTGGATGGGGAAAGGAAAGTGGGACATGTTTTCATTTTCCACTCCCCCTTGTTGTCCTTGGCAACCACTTTTTTCCCTTCTCTTAAAATGACAGGCTGACTCAAGTCCCAATATTTCACCTTGTCCAATAGGAAGTTTGAGTTCTCTTTCTTTTGCACACTCTCTCTTTCACACACACACACACACACACACACAGGAATTAAGTGCTCACTTCCTTTGTCTAGCCCTCATCATCATGCACTAATGAAACCCAGTGCTGTTATAGACCAAGACTGCAGCAGTGGATTTATTTCAAATGCTAGAAGTGAGCTTTAATGCTGTTTTTCACTAATTTCTCATAGAAATGTCATTCGCAAATATCTGCCATATTTTACAAGAGAAATGTTGCTGCATAAAAAAAAAGTAATGGTAAATTGCAGCGCAGAGGGGGTTTACTATGAGACACTTCCTGTGCCTGTTAACTCGCAGGTTGACATCACATGTAGCTATATTCATTGAGATAGGAACATTTTTGACATTTCCGTTCAGAAACTTGAACTTCTGTGCTCCACATTGAATCAAACCCCCCCATTTTATCATTTTTGTGACATTTTATCACCATTGCAATCTAAAGTCTCTTGAAGTTTAACTCTCATTCAGCATTACCTCTGTGGCTTGACATCACTCTTGTATGAGACCTCAGATCTTGCAGGCTTTTATTCATTCATTTTAAAGGCATGAAATAGGCAAAAGTGGTTTGTTGGAGTGTGTGTTCACAAACCACAACTCCCTGCTGGAATGCCCTGCTTGGAGAGTTGCGGTCAGGGTATTTAGTTTTTTTCGTCCTTTGGCCCAGACAGAGGGTTATTTGCATTTACTCAGCTTTTTTTTTTTTTTTACTCTTAATGATGTTGTATTATTAAAATTAAAAGTAATGTTTTAATAATTTAAGCTGCAATTCTTTTAATTTACATTCTGTGTTGTAGCTGTGTGGGGTATGGGTGGTACAAACCCTCTCAGTAAATAAAGATAATGCACTTCTATTCACTGCTATAGCAGTACACTAATAGATGAGCATCTTTGGCCATTGCATTGTATCTCACTTTATTTGTTTTTGTGCACTCTTATATAAATTCCCCCATAAGAAACCCATCCAATCTGAGTTAGCCCAAAACCAGCCTAACAATACAGGGCTTCCTTTAGACTGATTATTTGCCTAGTCATTCAGGCAATTTGCAGACTCAAATTGATTTTGAAAATGTTGATTTGCAAATCGCTAATGCTCAATTGGTTTTTAAATAGCCAATTGCTTGTTTTGTTAGCTTGAAATGGTTTGCACACATATTCAATAGCTTTTCCAAGTGTTATAAGTAGACACGGCTCTATCCACATGACCATCTAAAAATGCATTGCTAGTTCTAGGCTATCTCAGCAGGGATTTCAGAAGCGCTTTCCAAAAAAGCTTTAATTTTTGACTGACTAGCTTTCTGATGGCATTGACAGGAGGCTCCCAGCGACCCATCTAAGGTTTTTGATAATGCATTAGCAGTCTGCCCTGCATCAGGCTTCACTGAGACTCCACGTGCTGCTGAGATGATAGTGAAGCCTTCACTACGTCAGGCATACTTAGACTCTGAGACACGCTGGGACTCCCGGTCATCCTTCTCACCGCAGGCTATGTCTTTCCTGACATCTAAACTGTGATTATGAATACATTATGAGGAACAGATTGTGCTTGTTTACAATAGTGCATAATCACATTTGTACTGTGCACAGGTGACTAGACAATGAAAGAAGGAATAATGAATATCCTTCACACTTAGATTCACTTTGATTAAACACTAATTTTATATTGATTCATATCGATGGCTTATATTAACCCGAGTATTTAGTTTTATTCCTGCATATATCTGGCACACAGACAGGTAGAGGCGAGAAGCAAAGCTCAGAGGTAGCTGGAGGGTGTATACAGGGGTGAAGTGCTTCGTTCAAAGGTGCAACGTGAGCATTCAAAAGTCCCACCCCCATACAGAGATCGAGTCCATAGTGATTAGCCCATTTTCCTGACTCTAAAAGTCAGAAAGCCCCCCAGCACTCCTCTGCTTCACAGTAATGAGGTATCATGGTCACAATGACTCATCTTAATGAGAAGAAAATCATATGAACAACCTTCGACTCGCCCAGTAAATGCCTCCTCGCTTCCTTTGTTTCATCTGGATCTAGGCGTTTGTCCTCAAAAAGTGAACACCTACCTGTATTTGGACTGGCATATCAGGTCACGCTCTGCACAGAAATACTTACAAAAGTCTCTCCACAGGGAGGAGGACGATCCAGTTTCAACCTCATTTTGGACACTTTTAGTTGTCCATTGTGGTTGGAGCCTTTTTTCCATAAATTGATCTGCTTCTGTAGCACAGAGACCAAAAAAGCTGCCATCCCAATTTTCCCTCTCTTTGGATCAAGCTCATAAACTGTGGACTTAGTGGACACAGATGTCAAATACATCATCATGCTTGTCAGTCCCGTGTTGATCTCATTCTCTGTAGTTTTTAAGAATAGCCAAGGTCCTGCTCTATTTATACAGTCTTATGTTCAATGGAACAGTCTTCAGAACAGCATGCTGCACGGTCTAATGGGTGCGTTCGGATATATTTATTTGTCTCTTGAGTCTTGTACAACAGAATTGTTTTGCCAAGACTGATAGTCCAGTAATTACTTATTCATTTTGATCAGTGGTACTTTACAAGCTTCAGCTGTCGGCGGTTCACAACAATGGAGGACTAGAGTGACTTTTAAAAAAAATAAAATGAGAATGGGGATAAATTATCTAGTAATTAATAGATCAGTTATTAAAGAGACAAATTAACAAGCCTATTTAAACAGTTTTAAATGTCTATATATGTATATGTTTGTGTGTACATATAAAAAGTTATTTATTTATATTTTTATGTTTAAATGATTAAATCAATCAAATGTTTAAGTGTCACTCCTAGTCTTCTATACATGATGGTCTGGAGCCATTTTATCAGAATGGAGCTTCCAAAGAAATGTATGGAGGCCAAATCACTACATTTAGTACATTTAGTATACACATTAAGCTGATTGTGGAAACTGCAGCTGAAAGCGTAGAGGTAATTACATAGAAAGGACACCATTAATTAAGGTAATTGTCTCTATTCCTTGCATTTTTCTCAGTCTTGGTTTTCTGGTGCAGAATGTGAGTTGAAGGAGAAAAATGGATTTCGATAGTTCAAATTGTGCATTTCACATCTGGTTTAGATTTAGCTAGTGCAAAAGAATCCCACTCTGGGTTCATTCAGCCCTGGTTTTGTTTAACATTAAGTTTGTTTACATGCACTTCAGAAGTTTGATTTCGGACTAAAGCAATAATTTTGTCTATTTAAAATGTCATGCACACACTTTAGTCTGACTGAAATCCCACCAGCCTGGTTTTTGTGAAGCTGAACTGAATCTAGATAATGCAATTGTAGCTTGACTTCATCCAGTCATTTTAATCCTTCAAATATTAGATTTATGCGTTGTGTCATGTGTATTTGAACAGACAAATGAAGACTGTATCCTAACAACCCTAACTATGCAAAACCCAGCAGTAGCTTGATTATAACTACACATGTAAATATAGTTAATGTTCTCAGGATGTTAATGAAATTGAGTGTCATGTTTCATTAGTCAAATATTTAAATTTAGGTAGAATACAAGTATATTTCTGAGTCTGTACCAGATGATACTATAAACTGTTTGTCTCATGTTGTAGGAAGCACGTCTGTCACACACAAGGCCTGACTGACGCATAGGACTAACAATGTTCTAACCGCAGACAAGCTATCCTCTACCGTCATATCATGTGGTTTAGTCAAACTGTGTGATCCAGGAATTCCACACTTTTCTCCCCCTCCTTTCCTTTTTCCTCCTCCTACATTCATTCATGCATCACTGAAAGGGTCATAGGCTGAGTCTACTGGGAGTGCGAGCTGATGAAGGTCCTTTTAAAAATTTAACCGTGATGGACTCTTGCCAAAGAAGGGGACCGAAATCATATAGTTTTTTCGGATTCCTGCGTTTACTTTAGAATTCATTCTTTTCCAGTGGTTTAAGTCATAGAAAATATTTAAACACAATGGAAATTGAATTATGTGACCCAGTGTGGTTTGCACTCTATAACACACAACAAATATTTAGACTAATTAATATTGATGATGATATTACAGCAGACTCATTCATGTTGTCAGCTGAAATGGCAAGGGGTGGTTTTAAAGTATTAACTATAATGCTTGAGTCGGTGAGGTGGTAGATTGCGGTATTGATCAGTTGGCCTCTCTTTCAGTCCTCCTTGTCTCATCTGTCTAAAAGTGTGGCACTACCGTTTACATCAATCACCGTGATTAGATAATCCCAACACCCTTCAGCTAGGGCCAGTACTCTTCCTTGACGGCTCTGTAACAAATAAAGAGTGAAAAGATGGAGAAAAACACCTAGGCTAAAACACACTAGAATTTAATTTTTATTATGTATTCATTGAAAATCTCATACTGCATCATAGTGGAGTTTTGTTTTTGTAAGTATATAATTATTTGGAAACTCAAATTTGTGTGAGGGAAATTCAGAAGCGATCTAGTTTTTATTTGTTTTGAATTTGCTTAGGACACCAAAATGAGAATGACTATATGTCTGGCCTAAGTGCTTTATTCTGTTTTATTTATAATGAAGACATTTTGAGTTGTCACACTGTCATATGAGTTTGGAGAAATGAATGAAGTCATTGTGGCATTTCCCTTTTGCGGAGGAGAGAGATAAAGATGCTTAGATGAATAGAAAAATAATCACAAACAGGAAGCAGGCCAATTTGCCAATGAAAGCACAAAACATGCATAATTGTCCTTCTGCCGTGTGTGTGATACCAAGAGGTTGTTAGAGTAACCTAGTGAACTGTTCTCATGTCATTGAAACTTTTCTTATGATGATACCATTGAGAAAAGTCTTTCTTTGTCATGCAGGCTGTAATTATTTCAAGACAAAGGATTTTAAATATTTTATGCCTATAAACCTGAAACTGTGCATGATCTCCCATGAAACCTACCAAGTAATGCCCAGATCAAGTTTCACCCCAACACCAAAGAACAGTTTTCTTTTTTACTGAAATAATACTCTTAAATTAACTTTTTGTGGTTTAAAATAAAAATGTATATTTAAGAATTAGTATCAAAATTGCCTAATTTATGTATTAGTGTTTTTCATATGAGAAAAGGCTTTACAATTACAATAATGAGAAGATGGGGGTAAATTAATTTTAATTATCCTGAAAATCCTTAAGGGTCCTAATAGTAGGTTTTATTTATCACAAAATATCAAATTTCTTTTAAAATTCTCTTTAGATTGATTTATTCTTTTTCTTTGATTTGATTTTGATGAAAAATGTGACATGCACAACTCTTGTGAGATTCACCCAGTTACACGTCATCACATTTCCATCAAGGACTGACCAATAAAGCCCTGACGCTTCGCCTGCAAACAGCGCTGCATTATTTAGGACAATGAATGAATGAATGCAAAGAGTGATGACAGGGAAAAGCTTTGGCTTATGTGTTTGTCAATTCTCTCCCTGACCGCTGTGACCCAAGCATAATGAACATCATCATCAGTCAAGATAAATCCATATTAATTACTTTAAAATTCATGCCTAAGACAGTTCTCATATACCCTGTTTATTAACTTAGGAATTTCAAGATTATTGTGTGCTTTTGCTTTACTACTTAGGTCTGTTACGTCTCTTATTAAAAAGAGGAACGTCTTGAATCTGTTGTCTAAAACATTGAAGTGACCCGATTAGGCATGGGCCGGTATGAGATTTTGACGGTATAATAACCTTAAGCAAAAATTTCACGGTATCACGGTATTGTTGTTACAGCTCTAAAATGTGTTCATTTGAAATGTCTGGGTAAAAAAAAACTGAACACAATATATTTTGAGCAACATACAGAATATTTGGAACAGGGGTATTTGTTTATTTTTTCTTTGATTTGTTTCTGAAATGTGGGCTGTCCTGCAGCTTTTGATGTGGATGGTTGATTTGCTGCTAGAGCTACTGCTGCCCTAAAAAGAAGAAAAATAAAGACTGACATCTTTATTTGACCTAAATCTGTAATTACAGTTATTTAATTTTAGTTATAGAATTCATATACATATCATTTATTTATATAATTTCATACACATAATTTGATTTAATAATAACCCAATTTGAAGCAAAAACAGAATGTTCTGACTAGCTTTGTGAAATTATACTACATGCCTGAACGAAGCAAACAGCAGAAGCTCTGAATGAGATGCAGATTCACTCTCTGACAGCAGGAGGCGCTGATACAGCGTTTCCTTGGTTATCGCAGTAAACATAGCAGAGCTGTGCTGAAAGACTGCTTTAATGTGAATTATACGAGATGAAAAGAAAATACCATCTAAACGTTTCTGAAGACAGTCAGTTCCCCTCAGAAACACATTCATATAAACCACCAAATCAATATTTAGGATTTTCTTCCAGTAGTTTGTGCATCACGAACAGTGAGTGATCTGCCTGCTACAGTATTTTTCTCTGCGCGTCCGTCTTCAGCGTCTCTGTCCTGTGTTAACGGGCGTTTACAGACTTCATATTTTCACATAAATGACATTTGGAAAATGATATGCTTTGCAGCGCAGTTTGTGCAAGTCCAGAGCAGAGATCGGCTGCAATAAAACAACAAATGGCCGGTTGTCGATCGCGTAAGTTTTGGAGGAAGCTCCTTGACCTTCGGCCGTCATACACACACGTGATTGACCGCTCGCTCGCACCAACAGAAGGAGGAGGGTCGTGTTACTCTCTACACTGTACTCAACTTGAGCGATTCCTACACTTTCAGTCTTTGAGGAGACATGAAAAACACTGCATACCGCAAGAACGGTATAACAGAAAATATTAGCGGTTTTGAAACCGTGAAATTTTCAAATCACGGTATACCTTGAAACCGGTAATCGGCCCATGCCTAGACCCAATACTTCTCTGAACTTTTTTTCCCCCCTTGCTTAGCAACAAATCAGACTTGCCAATCCTGGCATCTATAAAAGACTACTGGAACTTGGCCAATCTCCTTAGAAAACATCTCATTGTCTTGCGCCAGTCTGACCTTTTAGGACCTAATTAGATGTTTTATGAAATTGTATTTGCTGAATCTCACATTTTGAGGGCGGGTTATGGGTTGAGTGTTGTGTGAAGCATTCCTTAAGCTCCCTCCGGAAAAGGGCGAGCCTTGTCTGTCAAGGCATCATGTCTCCTGATGAAATGTCATGCCTCCTCATCATCAAAAGAAGCAGTTTGGGGTGGCATTCTGTCCTTCAAGGGTGCTGGTCTCATGTTTCACTCAATGAATATTGTTAGACGTGATGGATTAAAATTTGATCGCATGGCGTTTTTCTCTTTTTTTTTTGCCCGGCTCTGATTCTCAAATCTCTGGAATTCCAGTAGAAAAGCAGGACAGGATGGACCAGACGACCTGCAGCTGGCCTGGTGTGGCTTGGCTCTGTCCACGCTCATTAGTTTCACACGAGCCAGACCGCCACCGCTCACAGGAAACTGCCACGGGGTGCCCGTGACCCCTCCCCGCCCCCCATCTCTGTCCTCCCCACCTTAGAGAGAACTACAGACATCCTGGAACAGAGAGCCCTTTATACCAGTAATTTTCAATGGACATTGCTTATGCTCAGTGGTCTGGTAAAGTGTTGTACCCCAAACACATTTAACTTTCTCTCTCACAGTCTTCTTACTCTCATGCCACCGTGCAAACTGGATGTCATTGGCATTCACGTATGGCAATGGAATTTGAGTTGTATATTTATGTTGAAATCAAATGGGATATAACTGGTCATGTCCAAATGCAACAGAATCAAAATGGCACGAAGAACACTGGGAATACATTCTACAATGTCTGTTTGTTGTTATTGGGTCGTGGATATGCAGCTATGTGATTTGGAAGAGTAAAGTGACGTAAGCGCTTGTGCCAGCTCGGTTCAAGGAATATTCTGGATTCAATAAAAATTAAGTTTAATCGACAGCATTTGTTTGTCAGCATTTGTCAATTTTTTTAGGGATGTACACGTATTCGTACTGAAAATTTTCAGTACGGGTCTTTCAATCATTAAATTTTTTTCCAGGAAATTCAGACTATAAATGCCATTTTGGCACTTTGAGGCGTGATAGATCGCTGTGTAAACGCTTCAGTTCAGCAAGTGAGCGTGATCATCCCTTCATCTTACTTCTAGTTTTAACTCGAAATAAACATAAATTAACATCTCATGCCTTGTTTAATCGCACAATCAGTGTTTCACTCATGGAAATATGTGATTAAAATTGCTTGTAAACAAAATGTAACGTACTGTAGCATTTCTTTTAGCCTACCTCAGGCAAGTCATCATTGTCCACAGCTCGTCGGTTCACCAGAGAAATGAAGTCTAGAGAAGAGCATTTTGCAAAATATAGACTATATAGGTACTCATTAGGGTTGGGTACCGAAACCCGGTTCCAATATGGCAATATGGTACCTATGTAACCGGTAGGGATGGGTAACGTTAAGGTTTTAACGGTATTAATACTCTTACCAATACTGCTTATCGATTCGGTACTTTTTGTTATATATATTAACATTGCTTTATATTCTGAAATGTAAAATAAATATTTAATGAAATATAAAACATCAATTTGTAAATGCACCAGTGTGCAGGCATTTTTAGTGTGTTATACATAAGATAAGATACAGTAAGAACATGAACAAAGAAACCAAGTAAAAAAAAAAACTGACAAATACAATAAAACAAATATACAAATGAAATGAAATAAACAGTGCTGTCATTTTTCCATGAAGTTCTTCTAACATTACTGTTCAGGTAAGTAATAGCCTACAAAAGAAATCTAAAGGTAATCAAATGTAAATTAACACTGCATAGTTTTCAGTGTATGTATTGATAGATTAATGCTTATTAAAGCTATAACGTTATTCAGATTAAGAGCAGATTTGCATTTTGATGGCCCAAGCGCCAGTCTGTCACTTTAAGACAATATATTGACACACATCGGATTTTCTCCCA
>NW_015505184.1:752019-783436 GCF_001515645.1 Sinocyclocheilus grahami
GCGTCTCTTGTGCGGATTGTGCTTTCAACATTTTATTATCAAACATGTCCCGCAATTTAGCAACAGTAAAGACGGCATCTTACAACAATCACCGATTGAGCTGATTCTGACGTTAAGTTTGGGTTTTATGGAGGAACGAATGCGCACCGCTGTGAAGCTAGTTTTTAATAGCTTTACCTCATGTCTTCTTTTGTATAATCCTTCGAAGCCAAAATCGAAATATATAAATTATAAAAAATAAAATTAGCTTAATAAAACAGCCACAGGCCTAAAGTGTAAGCAGATGTTTGAATGTTTAGTTCTCTCCTCTATCATAATTAAACAGGGCTTTCATGTTGCGCGTGCTGAAGCTTCTCCGCGTGAGCGTGATCTCGCTTCTGAATTGTGAATAGCAAAAATGCATCATAGACAAATGTTTGAAAAACAGCTGGCGACTCTGGTGAGATAGAATTGGCAAGATAATGTATATGTAGCAATAATAAATGTGTTTTATTAATTTCTCCAGTACCGATAGCAGAACCGTTAAGGTCAGAGCTTATCGATACTCCGGTCTTTCATAATTTAGCCCCGGGACCGATTAAATACCGGGTTTTGGTACCCATCCCTAGTAACCAGTATGTACTAGAACTGAATCAGAACACAGATTTCGGTGCCTCATTTCGGTGCAATGCCTGAGCGATCGATTGAAATATTTGTCCTCTGGTTCCCTGAAACGGACGTAAGAAATATCATCACCAGCACCGCACGTGAAAAATAATTTCCCGACTGAGAAAATGCACGTGAACTAAAGTCAGAAAACTGTAAAAATACAAATCCAACAAATCTTTGTAGTAACGCAAGTGTCCAAGTTGTTTTCACTCTCCGACTTAAAAGCACAACTCGGGAAATGAGAGCATTCGAGGAGCGCGTGAATGCAGTAATTACACTTGCTCTGATGGCAGCAGGTAGACTTCCATTAACTAAGCTAAACATGCTTAAATTAAAATGCCTAAAGCTAAACCTCCCTTGTATTCATATTTCTAAACCTGTTGTCCAACAAAAGAGGAGAACATTATAACCTTTTTACTCCACAACACCAGTCAAATGCTTCCTTTTGTGATGTGGCTTCTTGTCAGAATGAGGCAGAAAATATGTTCCATATGCTACTTTAAAAAGAATAAAAAGGGTACCCAACCCTAATTATAAATATACTTAATTATTATGAAAATACCAGAGATAATGGTATATGAATAACACAGATAAACTATATTGTCTCAGTCGAGTGTTTATTGTCTTTGTTTTATCATTCAAAACTTTATATGTTCAGTTACAGCTATAATAGTGATGCCATTGTCCATATAAGGGATTTCCTGGAGCAGGGTTCCTCAAACCTTGCCCTGGAGGGCCACTGCGCTGCAGAGTTTAGCTCCAACCCTGATTAAACTCGCCTACCTGTGATTTGCTAATGATCCTGAAGACATTGATCAGCATGCTCAGGTGTGTTTGATTAGGGTTAGAGCTAAACTCTGCAGCAAAGTGGATCTCGTGGGCCAGATTTGAGGATCCCTGTCCTAGAGGGTCATGAGTTCGCTACTTTTGTGACTGGATATGTGGATTTTCTGTGCAAGGGCACCCTCTGGCGTCCACTATGAATAAAACTGACATCGTGTGTTTATAGTGCTAATGGCCAATCCATACTTTTTTGGGGATTTTTAAAATTTTTAATTATTTTTTTTAATAAGTATCGGTTTAGGCACCGGAACCATTTTAAAAGTATCGATTTGGCACCGGTATCGAGAAAAAAAAAAAAAAACGATACCCAGCCCTACAACTCATTATATTTTACATTATCTGTTAGTGATGTCTTAATCATTGAATGTATATTTAAATAAATCTTCTATCAAACAAGTTATGACAGTCACTGTGTAAATTATATTTCAACAACAAATAGAAATTGTATAATTTAGAAGTTAATTTAAAACTGCATTGAGTGCAATTTACATGTTTGCATACATTTTTTTTAAAGCTCCATTGTTAACTGTAACCTTATAGCAATGTAAAAGGGCTTCCTATAGTCTATACTCCAGGGCTCGCAAAATTTCAACATCCCTGGTAGCCATTCGGGCAGGCATTCTTCAGATTTTGGTAGCCCAAAAATTAATTTAACGAGCCCGAATAAAATATATTGTATTTTTTTTTCAAATAACAAGTCAAGAGAGTAGGGGTGCAACGGATCACAAATCTCACAGTTCGGATTATATTACATTATCATATCACATTTTGAGTCACAGATCGGATCATTTTTCAGATGAGCAAAAAAAACATGGTTCTTTGAATTGAAGTAACACTTATTATTTAAAGAACAATTTACTACTTCGATACCACAGCAAAAACTAGTAGCATATAGGGATGTAACGATTGACTCAACTCACGATGTGATATGATTCACGATACTGATTTTACAATACAATTTCTTTATTAACAAAATGAGATTTAAGACGTATTTTAAAAAAGGTGTCTTTTTGTTATTTCTCAGACCAAAAGGCTGCACATTACTTTGTGAAATTGAAAATGTCAAACAATATACTAATTTGAAATGTTAAAACAAATCCCAAATCAAATAAATAAATAATAAAAATAAAAGAAATTTCTCCATTCAAGTAAACTAAGGTTTTGCCTGTGTATTTTAATCACGATCCAAACAAAGATGCTGCATACTTGTTATTTAGATTGTGAAATTTGAAACAAAAAAACTAAAACAAAATGGCTTTAACTTTGTGATACTACATAAAAAATCTGATCGAAACAAAAACAGCAGATGGGCTGAATGAGACGCAAATGTCACTCTCTGACAGCAGGTGGCGCTTAAACAACAGGTATTTATAGGCTGCTGCCCCTTTAAGACCGAATGCATGGATCCAATATAATGATGCACGGGCAATTTCTTTCTCCACTGTTTGCGTTCAAGACATGAAGATACTTGCCGACTTATTTTGAGATAATTTTGCGTGTATGTGTCCATTCAAGCAAAAGAGGAATCAATTCTGTGTTCGAGCTCTGCCTGAAATGCCGCTCTGTATGTGCGCGCTTTGAGCGTGTGCGTGCGAGCACCGAACTGAATTCTTCAAGCGCATAAATGGTTTAAAACGCTTGAATGTTTAAATTGGTAAGACTTAGAAACTCGTGTAAATGATAAACTATGATTCATTTCACCCCTACAAGTGAGTGAACAACGCAAATCAAGGAAGGGATTTTATATCACTATTCAAGATAGCCCGTCGGGCAGGGCAGTGATATATTTTGGTAGCCCGACTGGAAAACACAATAGCCCCGGGATGTCGGGCTAGCGATTTTGCGAGCCCTGTACTCTATAGTATTGAGCAGAAGCTGAGGTAGATTTTATAGATTTACACTCCTAATAAAAAAATATATATATATTAGGGCTGTGCAAAAAAATAGATTTTCATGCGCATATCACCAGCAAAGCCGCTCCTGTGATTAGTAGTAAAGTTTTAGCACGTGCTTTCAGATGAAACGGCATTTACTACACCGAGCCGTAGTTCACTGACAAGCTACACAAAATCGCGTTCAAAATCGCAGACGATTCATTGCCGATTTTGTGTAGCTTGTTTTACGTAATTACGTTTTCATTTAAAGGATTTGCCATTGCTCAAAACTCGTGTTTGAATCATCAGTGTAAAGTAGCGCTTGTTGTTTTTCATTTCTCCGATCACAAATGCAGACATAGTTTTATGTTTACACGCCGCGATGCAGCGCAGCACGTAAAAAGACAGTATTGAGTCATTGTAATCAGTAATTGTGTCCTCACTGGATGCAACAAATGCCTTGTTTGTAATGAGTTTTATTGGTTTTGTCTGGTCGTGCCTGGAGACGGCATCACAGTATGTTAAGGGGCGTAACATTTCCGTCACACGCTTGAGGTATCCAGCCAATCACAATGCACTGGATAGCTGGCCAATCAGAGCACACCTCGCTTTTCAGACCGATGAGCTTTGTAAAAATCGACGCGTTTCAGAAAGGCAGGGCGTAGAGGAGAAACAGTAATGTACAGTAAATGGAAAATAATGTGTTTTTTGAAGCTTAAACCGCATAAACACATTTCATTACACCAAATACACAAAATAATGTTTAATTTAAAAATGTTTTTTAGCAACATCATATGACTCCTTTAATTAAAATTGGTTTATAACATTATTTTAAACATTATGCACTTTTTTTCACAGATGCTTTGAATAAACGTGCATTAGTAATATTTTGCTCGATGCGCCCTCTTGTGGCCTCAGAAGAGAAGCCAAAAGCTTTTCTTCACCCTAACTGAAATTATGCATTTTAAATTTAAATATAATTCGAATTTTGATAATATTTAAGTACAGAATTCTAATTTAGTTTAGTTTTTCAGCCATTTTGACAGCCCTAACATAATATAATATATATATATATATATATACTGATGAATGATCAAATCTTTCACAAAAATATCAAGCAGCACAACTGTTTTCAATATTAATAATAATAATAAGTGTTTCTTGAGCAGCAAATCAGCATATTAGAATGATTTCTGAAGGATCATGTGAAACTGAAGACTGGAGTAATAATGCTGAAAATTCAGCTTTGCCATCACATTGATAAATTAGGGTAAACGTACCTATTAAACTCACCAAAATCTACATTGAGGCATTTTTAGTGCACAAGATATTGGTTTCAGTACAAAAAGTTATGTTAAAATAAAATCTTAATCTCTCACACAAAAATGTTAAATTTTATTTTAAATGACAAAAGCATTTAAATTATTTTTTGTACTCTTTAAGCACACCCCTGTTCCCATTAAGCTCACATCATTTTTTATTTAAAAAAAAATATTTTAAACAACCTTTTTAAAGAATAATTGAAAGATTTTTTTTGAACGTAAAAAGTCACAGTGTCAGTTTTTGTGTCAGTCACAAAAAAAACAAAAACAGAACGCTAAAATCAAGCAAGAAGGCCATTCAATTTGATTAGTTATATATTCATAATGAAGTGTCATTTCAGCACTCTGCAACATCTATACTAGTCCACGTTCAGCTAAGTAACACACTCAAAAATCAAATAAAACAAACCAATAAAACATTTGATTCATGTGGATGAACACAGAAACTAGCCTCATTATGAAGCCTCTTATTCAATGCATGTCAACTTATCTATAGTCTCTTAAGACTGGAATACACTACACCATTTTTTCCCTTGATTTTCCACCGATTTACAGTCTGGTGAAGGTGGTGGTAGTTGCCAAAGGTCAGAGCCAGTCTGTAGATTTGAGTTGACATAATCCATAGAAAATCCATTAACTTAACTTAAGTGCCAGCCGTCAGTTTATATTTAAAGTCTGTTTATGAAGTATTTACATAGATGTTCAATGTGGAAGAGCTTAAAGAGAGCACACTGAGCTTAATTGGAGCAGCAACAATTTGATTAAATTTCATGTAATATTTGTATTACTGTATTATTGCTCTATAAATGAAGCATACAGACTTTATTAAAGCCACAGAAAGACAAAAGTTTTGCTGAAAATGCACAATACACAATTCATTATGTATATTAACAATGCTTCGGGACAAATATAATGCAATTTAATGGAAAACTATGTGAATGGCGCTCTGTGGCGCGGCAGGATTTTCTGTTGGCTGCATTTAAATCCGCTTCCGAAGTGTCCTACTCCGTTCAGTGTGCAGTATCACGTGTCTAAACAAATAGCACGTGCTGTCAGTGATTTCAACCACTAGAGGCCGCTCTCGCACTGTATAATAACAGCAGACCCTTCTCAGCCGCTCCAGCAAGGGACGCAACCTGGAAAACTATCGGCATGGATTTTTGCCGATAACCGATAAATCCAGCAGTCAACTATCTGTGCCGATTAATCGGCAAAACCGATACATCGGTCGACCTCTACTGATGTTTGTCAGCAAAGTCACTGCATTAAAACTGCTACTTTGATGTTGCAAACATTCCAAACACAGCATAAAAGAGGGCCCTATACTGCGCTCCTGTATTCGTACTCGTAAAAATGCCCCGATACCAAAAGCCAATACCAAACAGCATGTGAATAGAGCTGTGTCCAGAAAAAGAAACACTAAAACAGAACAACAGGGAGTAGAATGGAGTTATTAGAGATTAAGGATGTCTATGAAGTATATGTAAGTAATTAATATAATGTTAAACATTCAATATTCATGTAATATTTATTAAAATGACAAGATTTTGCTAAATAAATAATCTAGGTCATGCATTAAGTTCATACATATTTTATTATGAACAACTATTATTAACAATATCTATGAAATTATACTTTTTCTTATTGATGTCACACTGAAGCTGTGTGATTTTCATAGTAGTGTACGCTTTAAGCTCACCTCAATAATATGAAATCTTTAAAAATCACAGCAGGGTCAAACCACAGACCAGCAATAAACTGTCAATTTATAATATTATGGATTTAAAAGTACAAGCCAGTAATTCCTGTGAAGTTATGTATTAGCGTAGCACACAATCTTATGCATCTTACAAGCTTAGATCTTTTGAATCTAAAGGCCGTTCACACCAAGCACGATAACTATAAAGATATAGTTATAAAAATCGTTCTCAATATTAAAGAATAGCAGAGTCCACACTACAACTATAACGATAAAGGCACAGAGAAACGATATCGTTGGAATAATTTTCAGAACGATTTTTTCCAGCTGATGAACGATAGAAACATTGACAGCCAATCAAAATCCATCCTGCTGTAACGAGCTCAAGAATTTAAAGCGGACGATATCGTTCGCTGGTGTGGACGCTAATATCGTTATCTTTATAGTTATCATTCTTGGTGTGAACGGGGCTTAACTGTAATTGTTTCCCACATCCAAGTTCCAGGTTATAATATGCAAAAGTGTAAACATTAATCTCTTAATTTTACAGTAAGTAGTGAAACTTACCCAAACTAAAAGCTTAAACATCTAGAAAATGCACATTTAAAGGGCTCCTCTTTTGGTGAAAGTTTTCAGACAGCTTTCAAAATGGCTGCCAGACGGTGTGAACACATGGAGAACCATATCTCAGTGTGCAATGATCTTATTGATTTGAAATTACAGTAGGTATGTAGTAACAAACACATCAATTGGTTAAGACATCAAGTATGATAATTTTTTCTTTTTATAATCTGAGCTCAAATATGGAAGTGTGCTTAATGGGTACATGAACTTAATATGTACTTTACCCTACATTTTAAAATATAATAGAAATATTCTATAACTAGAAAGCAGTTATTTTAAATTGTAATATTTCATAATATTACTATTACTAAAAATGTACCAACCCCTAAACTTTTTAACGGTAGTGTACATTAGTTCTTCTGTTAAATTTAGAGTATGTTTTGAACTAGTAATTTAACAGTTGTTTTAAAATTTTAGATATTTCAATATTAGGTCTTATTGGAAATTAGATGCATGCAAAAGTTTAGAAAGTGATTCTGCTGTTCCCTGCTAAAATCATGTTAAAACAGATATTGTTTACGTCTTCTGTCTATACTACTGAAACTGTGAGTATTTTAAGTTTTATGGATCAGTCCCGTTTAACTCCATTATAAGTGCTTCAGTTTTTGCTTGTAAAAAGAGAGACAAGTCAAAATGAATTTTTCAGGTATTGTGCCACAAAAGCTGTTGATTGAGCTTAACTTCTATTGAACCTGTAATATTCCTTTTAGGCACTGTTGCGATGTCTGAAGCCCTTTTTATGGTGTGCTAAGTTGTTTTGTGTAATGTTTTAGTGGGTATGAACGTCTTTTTATAAGCATTGCAGTGCTGCTGCGTTTCTCACCACAGGGCCCGATTTAATCCGAGTCCACAAACACCCACCATATGGGGCACACCCAGCCGAAGTGATGATGGCAGGCTTTTTCAGGGGGAGGATCCACATAGAAACCCCTGTCATCTGAGATGGTAAAGCTGAAGAACAACTGAATCTCTTCTCTCTGAGTAGCATTTAGGCATAGGCCGAGATGAAACAAAATCACAGTGTTTCAAAGGCAACGCTTGACTGTTTCAGACATTAAGAGCCTGTTCAGACAGCCCGTCTGAAACAGGTGCTCCTGTTAAACGCTGACCTTTCTTTATCAAGCTGATTCCGATCCTTCTAAACCAGAGAGGAAAAACATTGATCAAGGATCAATTTCCCGATTCCACTGAAGTCGATGTAAGAATGGGAATGAAGCTGGGTCAGAGGCAGCTACAAGGAAAACCACCACTTGCAATTGAACGAGTATACAGGCTGATTTATGTGACCTAGTTTGAGGTTTGCAGACGCACAGGGCACACATTTCTTGATATTTCACTCTGCGGTCTCTTTTCTTTCGATTTGTAGTCCAAATAAAAGAAACGTTGGCTTTCTGAAGCTTTAAATGTCGTTTTGGGTGGAAGCAAACCTAGACGGTTTGAAAACCTTGAGGTGCATTATTGATACTTTCCCCTGCAGCAACGGTGCAGAGGCTCACTATTGATTTGCCTAATGTGGCAAAACTGCTCCACTCTCCTGCTTGCTTACATAACTGCTGTCTGTTTCAGTGCCTGCTCTGGAGCTCTGCAGCATTAAAGAACCGTTCATTTATTCCCTCTCCATTCCTGTCACTCACGTTGAGAGACAGTTGTTGCATCGGACACCGTGATTATAATTTTTCACTGCCGAGTGTTTATAATGAGCCTGCTGTCCCTCAATGTAGGCCTTATCTTTGACTAACGTTTTTAGTACTTTAAAGCAACTTTATTAAACACTGCACAATGCACTGCTACTTCACCTGATGGAGAGTTTGAGTGCACTGAGTGAATACAAATTCAGCAATGCTTGTCAAGTTCACGGTGGCAGTGAATCCGCAGTAATTGTAATTGTAAATTTGATGTGTTCTCCAGTGGCAGAGTCTGCCTGTTTACGCTTTGCTGGAATGATGAAATATGTGATAAACTGTTGCTTAGCTTTGCACCTCAGTCTCTAAAGATTTTCTTTTGACTAGAGCTTGTCATTTCCATTTTTTATTTTTTTTTGTTAAGGTTGTGACATTTACCCCCAGTTTCAAAGACAAGGCTTAAGCCTAGTCCCAGACTAAAATGTAAGTCTGAACTGTTTCAACTGAAAGAAACTTGCACTGACTGATCTTAAAATATATCAGTGCCTTTGTTTTGTCTCAAGATACACACCAGTAATGTTTTTTCCTAAGGCATGTTTATGAAAATTACTTAAATGCCCTAATTGAACTATGGCCTAATCCTGGCTTAGTCTAAGCCCTGTCTTTGAAACCAGGCCTTAGATTCCTGTTTTAGGGTTCTCCACTTACAGTACCAGTGAAATAATCTGTTGGACAGATCAACACATCAAAAACATTTTTTTCAAGAGCTTGTAAGTCTTTATTATTTAAGGCCTTTGGGATGTCAGAAACCACCCACATATAGGGTAAAATATATGTTAAGTATATATACAATTTCCTTTTTAATAACATTCATATTGAACCTCTGGTGTACTTTAGTTAGGCTCTTAATTACCTTTTTTCACGCTGTTGTTTTGTGAACCCTAATTTTACTGTTATGTTTTCTAGTTTAATGATATTAGCAATTAATAATAATAATTATTATTATGATTTATTATATTTTTATTAAAAACAACTATAGCATTGATGAAGATGATGATGATTATTATTGTTGTTTTTATTATTATTATTATTATTATTAGCATCTAATTATAGCCACTTATATAATAATACTTTTAATAATAATAATAGCATTGCTGTTGTTGTTGTTGTTATTAGTACTATAATTATTAAACTGTTAAAACCTAACACAGTCGAATTGGGGCAAATATTAAAGCACTGATTGTTGTAATATTAATTATAATAGTCTTCTGTAATTGCATGTCATTAACTTTGTATAGTATTGTGAAAAAGACACAAATATTTGAAACTAGGCATTTGAAATTGTCAAAATAAAGTGAACTTGCAGAGCTCTTCTTTCTTATGTTATAAATAATCCACACTGTGGACATTAAGCTGAAACCAGTGCAACGGCATTTCTTGTCAGTGTCAATCCATGATGTTGTTCAAGTCTCCTGCCACAGTGGCTGGCAGATAAGCAAAATTACCTGCCACTTTGCCAAACCTACCACATTGGGTGGTGGCAGGTTTTAATTTCATACCCTGCACATCTGCAAAATTTGAATTATTTCATGGACAAAGGTCAGAAGTTAAATGATAGCCCTTTTTTCTTTTCTTTTCTTTTTTTTTTTTTTAAGTAGTAATGCCACAGCACTTTGATGTTGAAGATCCAACAAAAGAGACTGATGTTTAGAGGTCGACCGATAGTGGATTTTGCCGATACCGATGGCTAGTAGGGTTGTCAGAATGACTGAAAAACTAAATTCGAATTTTCCACTTAAATATGATAAAAATTCTAATTATATTCTAATTTAAAAGGCATAATTTCAGGTAGGGGGAAAAAAAGCTTTTGGCATCTCGCCTGAGGCCACAAGAGGGCACATCGAGCAAAATATTATGCACATTTCTTCAAAGCATAATAAAATAACTACCTTTGAAAAAAAGTGCATAATGTTTAAAATAATGTTTATAAACCATATATAATTAATAAAGTTGCTTAATTAGAAGAAGAAAAACAGCACCATGCATGTATGTATAGTTTAATACAAAGGACCGAAAACCAATCACAAAGAGTAGGCTACTTTCTTCATCTAAAAACATGAGATACAGTGGGATAGGGGAAAACCGCCATGAAGTCTTGAGACATGTTTTTTAAAAGTTGAACTTACATTAATTTTACATGGCTTTCTAAACATGCCGCTCTCTTGTGTGAGAAGCGAGTGCAATGCTGATAGATGCCCCGCTAGAAAATGTGATAAGTATGTGTTCTGTGTGAACGGCTTAGTTTCAGTTTCGCCGTGAACAACATCTTCGCCACACTGATGCTCTCGTTTTCCGCAATATATTGAATGAACAACGTAGCAGCGGCGCATCTAGTGGGTTCAAATGGATAGGCTAACAAAAGCATTAAAATGCAATGACACTTACATTGTCGTCGCATTTCGTGCGCCACTGATAAGTCTGCCTGACAGCTGACGCAGACCTAGAAATAATTAAAAACATTAAATGTTGAAATTAACACAATCTAACAAGGAACAATACTTATAATGCTTTCATTAATCTTAATGTTACAAATGGACTCTTATTTTAAAGTGTTACCATTTCATTTTAACAGTCATGCTTAAAGATGCACATCTTTAAATATATACACAAAGGCCATAGCGTTAAAATTATATACATATGGATATTGTGTATACTCTCACACTTTAACTGCTTCTATTCTTGAACACTTGATGATTATCTAATCAAAATAAAAGCGCAGCGCTGAGTCTAGGAGAACTCACCGGTATCACACACATTGCGGATGCGTCGCGGTCAACTCAAGCAGCGGTCTAAAACAGTTTATTTAATCACCAAATGGACACAAGATTACTTCAAGAATGAAGAATAAGGCATAGATGAGTTTGAAGTTTGGTGTTTAAAAAAACGGAGCAAACAGTAAGAGAAAGTGCGATCTGTATTATAGCTCTATAAATGAAGCATACAGACTTTATTAAAGCCACAGAAAGACAAACGTTTTGCTGAAAATGCACAATACACAATTCATTATGTACATTAACAATGCTTCGGGACAAATATAATGTAATTTAATGGAAAACTATGTGAATGGTGCTCTGTGGCATGGCAGGATTTTCTGTTGGCTGCATTTAAATCCGCTTCTGAAGTGTCCTACTCCGTTCAGTGTGCAGTATCACGTGTCTAAACAAATAGCACGTGCTGTCAGTGATTTCAACCATTAGAGGCCGCTCTCGCACTGTATAATAACAGCAGACCCTTCTCAGCCGCTCCAGCAAGCGACGCAACCTGGAAAACTATCGGCATGGATTTTTGCAGATAACCGATAAATCCAGCAGTCAACTATCTGTGCCGATTAATCGGCAAAACCGATACATCGGTCGACCTCTACTGATGTTTGTCAGCAAAGTCACTGCATTAAAACTGCTACTTTGATGTTGCAAACATTCCAAACACAGCGTAAAAGAGGGTCTGATACTGCGCTCCTGTATTCGTACTCGTAAAAATGCCCCGATACCAAAAGCCGATACCAAACAGCGTGTGAATAGAACTGTGTCCAGAAAAAGAAACACTAAAACAGAACAACAGGGAGTAGAATGGAGTTATTAGAGATTAAGGATGTCTATGAAGTATATGCAAGTAATTAATATAATGTTAAACATTCAATATTCACGCCTGTATAGCGGATGTGCCCGAGCTGATAAGCAGAGCGTGCTGAGTGGATTGAGCGTGCGGCTGCACAGATGTGCGAGCTTGTCGAGTGAATATCTCAGACATCACTGGAAAGTTTGTAGTTCGGTTGGATATGTCAAAAGCAAGTAAGTAAAACAATGCACAAGTTACTAAAGTTATTTGACGGTAAGGAGAGAGCGAGAGAGTCCGAGAGCGTGCACTTCTGTTGCATGATCTTGATTGCTGTTTGCTCCATTAGCGCATGCATTTGAATTACAACTAAATAAACCTGCTCATGCATGAAAAAAAAAAATACCGTCATGAAACGGGTATAATTTTGAAAAATACCGTGATATAAATTTTTGGTCATACCGCCCAGCACTAACGTCAAGCATACACAACTTTATTTAAAGCAGAAGTGAAACTAGCAGACTGGGTGAAATGCGCTAGGTTGTAAGTGTCTCTCTCATTCTGCACCAATACAAACTGAAGTCCAAAGTATACTTCAGTTTTTACTCGTACGCGAGGGTCCGTGTACACTGTGCGTGACGCAAATTACATCACCAAAATAGTATGTGTGCACTCGTATAATGTAGAGACATTCCCTGCATTATTTTAGGAAAGCGTTTTGTGATTACAGTATTGAGCTGCTGCAATGGTGCAACTCTAATGCGCTATTAAAATGAACAGTGAAAGTAACAAAAGCTTATACAATACATTTTAACAGGTATAATTAAGTGTGGAAATAACTGAAGGTAATATATTTTTGCTAAATGAAGCCAACTAACATGATTCATAGTATTATTATTATTACTATTATTTTGTTTCTGTACCCAATATTTAAAAAAAAAAATACGAATGCTGTGAAAATACAGGTATCGGTATTGGCGAGTACCAAAAATGTAAGTATCGGAATCGGACTTGTTCTGAAAAAAGTGGTATCAGTGCATCCCTACAAAATACCAAACATAAGTCTGCAATTACATATGCATATCCCTCTGATGTCACTGCGGAGCACAGAAATTATGACCAAATATATATTTTAATTTGTTTGCTCTAATTTATGACTATTAAAATGATGGCAATTTAGGCAGTCTGGCAGGTGACTAGGTTTTGGAAATTTATGTTTATTACTCTAGCGAATTTGAGAATATATTTTGTTTAATATCCAAAGCTATTTGACTTAAAGGGGTCATATGATGCTTTTTTAAAGATCATAATTTGTGTATTTGGTGTAACAGAATATGTTGACATGCTTTAATGTTCAAAAAACACATTCTTTTTCAAATACTGTACATTATTGTAGGTCCTCTATGCCCCGCTTCTCTCAAATGCTTAATTTTCTACAAAGTCCCTCTTTTTTTTATTGGCTATTCATTGTGGGGGAAAAAAAAGATTTCAAGTTCGGGTCGGGTTCGGGCTCTAAATTGAACTGTGCCGCTCGGGTTGGGCTGGGTCAGATGATCTCGGGTACGGGTCGGGTTCGGGCTTCAGTTTAAAGCCTGTGCAGACCTCTAGATGTGACGCTCTCTCTCTCTCTCTCTCTCTCTCGCTCTCGCTTGCTCGGTCGCACACTATTTAATCAACTTATCTTATTTTAGCTGCTTTTGATGCACCTGTCAGAATATAGTGAAGTATAACAAAAAAAACTGATAGCAGTCACTTAATGAAGTAAGTCACTGTATTTTAGCAAGTTTCTGGAGCTAACGGGATTTCCATCAGCTGGATGCATATTGCAACTCGTTTCCACTGTAGACCGCTTCGTTCACACCCTGTCAGAGGAAAACTTGATCGCTCTGACCTCTGGGGATTTCACAAACAACTCCGGCCAGTGTTGAGGGATCTGTGCTTTAGCGCACATGCAGTGGACGTCTAATTGAGGTTTAGCTGTGTATGTTAAGCTAAACATGGCTTTTTCCGGTGTCCTTAGGCTTTGGCTCAGTCTGGAAAATTCTTCTTTTTTCAGTCCACTCTCAATGTCACAAGTGGGGGATGTAAAGCGTTTACATCTCCCCAAAATGTTATGGGCTCCCCGTTTGTGGAGTTCCCAGCAGCGCAAGGTTGGAATGTAATGTGAAACATAAATATCTGGATGGAGCAATAGCTCTTCATCTGGTTACAGCAAAACCCAGTCTTCCACCTCCCCAAGAAAACTTATTTGGCAAAGAACTAAAAGCATTCAGTTTGTTGCCAGGTCAGTTCAAAGGAAGATGTCTGGTTTTCTAGAAATTATACATTGTGCCGATAGCGTGAACTTGCAGCCTTGAGCGCTGAAGGCCAAAGCAAGGTCACAGGCCAAAGTTAGGAGATTACAGAGAACTAAAAAGAGATGTGAAGTACTGTAGACATTGTTTAGCTTGAGTAAACAAGCCAGTTGTGCCTCTGTGTCAGATTGCATTAGCATGACATCAGTGGGAGGGTTTGAATAAGTCAGAATCCTCCAGCAGTATTGTAATGGTCTTCAAGAGCAGAAGTAAACATCAAAGCTCTGCTTATGTAGTCTGTTTGGTTTGCTCATATTGTTCATTTCATTTGCCTTCCTTTCAGATTAGAACAAGAACAATTCGGTGCCATTTTACACACTTGACTTGATTTGCTTTCCCTTTAAAAAAAAAAATTCAAGAATTTTTTTTTTTTTAGAAATTAAATTATATTAATTTATATTAGATTTAGGGCTGTGCGATTTGGGGGAAAATATCAAATTGCGATTTATTTATTTTTTGACAGATATTGCGATTGCGATTTGATTTGCGATTTTAAATTTGCAAAGTCAAGCTTCAGCTCAATATTGCCAATAATGTGCAGCACAGTATGGGTATCATTACCCACCTGAAAAAAAAACAATAGAAACCATCATAGAAATTCTTATAGTTTCCATTAAACCATTATAAAATTCCTTTTTGCAAGCAGTTCGACTGAATTTACGTTCGTTTTAAACACGGAGCCATGCGCGAGTTGACACAGGTTGCGCGTGTGCGTCAAGCCTCAGCCATACTGCCAGATGCGCTCGTGAAGACTTGCGGTGCGGAGCCGGGTGCGAGTATAACCAGCATTACGAGACAGGCTGCGTTAGTGTGGCAAGCATGAACAGCTCGTCCGTGACGCGGGATTCGCGCGGCGTGGGGCAGAGAGGAGAGTATGAGAAGCATTCACAGACACAGGCTGTGTGTGTGCTCTTCTGAATTGGGAGTAGCCAACATGCATTATAAACTTCTTTCAAATGAATCTGTTGGGGAGATAAAATGTGCACGATAACGTTCACATACTAACAAAAACATCTAAGAATGTATCTTTTATTCTCCAGTACTGAAAACAGAACCGATAAGGGATCTTTTGTCATGTGCTGTGACGCAGCTCTTGCAAATTACCTTTTTTGTTCGTTGTCTGTCATTTCGAAGCTTAAATTGCATACGTTTTTCTTTAGTTTTAATTTGCCTAACTATCAATCTGACCCAGTAGACGCAAATAATCCCACTCGGTCTCTCTCCCGCTTTCTGTTTTTTTTAATTTTTTATTAAATGGTGGGTGTTTACGCAGTTGGCTAGAGCAGTGCTCATTGGGGAGAACGGATGTGCGCTCACTCTATTGGTTAGTAAGACTGCAACTCAAGGCTGGCAGTCATGCATATGCTCTGGAACAGAGAAATATCGCGTCCATATCGCAGGCTTTGCGATTGGGAAATCGCAACGTCTCAAATCGCGATTTCGATTCGATTTCGATTAATCGCACAGCCCTAATTAGATTATAATTATAAATAGTTTTTGATTATTTTAGATAATTATAATTCATTAAAATAATTGTAGTATTAATAATTATATCATAAATGTTGCAATAATAACAATTATATTATATTATATTTGTCCAGATTCCATGACTGTCTTGTTAACGTTTAATGTATTCTCTACCCCCACCTCTCTCTCTTTCCCAGGAATGACGGACATCACTGCAGTGTCGCCACATTCATATAGGTCTGATTGAGCGCAGCCGTGAGCTACTCAGTGTGTCGACGCTCAGACGGAATGATCCAGCAGGGTGACTAAGAGGAGGAAGAAGGGGGGAGAGGATGGGTGTGAATGCCTCCAGCTACCCTCACTCGTGCTCCCCTCGATTCGGGGGTAACCCACAGACCCAGCAGACCTTCATAGGTAAACTCATATTTCAATGCTATTATAGAGACATTTGTTGTTCCTAGTTTAGCAACTATTGTGATCAATAACAATAGAAAGGTTAGAAATATAAAAAAATATTACATATTTTTTTGGTTTCAGATGGCATATATCAGACCCAAATTCTCTGGATCACATTGCAATATGATGATGTTTTTTTTCTATTACAAGAAAAGGAAATCTCTCTCAAAGACAGAAGTTCATCTTTGACTAGAATATAAAATAATTCTACATTGTTTATTGTTTAAAAAAACAAAGAACAATGTTCATGTTCAAAGGCAGTTCAACAGCACAGAGAAATAGAATCTCATTAAATTATTGACTTCACCAGCTGGGACAGTCTTCATATTCTTTCACTGTAACATCTTGTCTGTATTAATTTATTTAAAGGCTTGGAAATTGTATCACAACTGTCAGCAGTTGCTTTGTAATTTTTCTCTTTCAGTATCCTACAGAGTCTGGCTTTAACTGCATATTCTGATGTGAATATTTTCATGACTTTGCTGTCATTGAGATCAGTAAAGTAATGGTGCTTTCAAAATGCTAAGCCATGCATGACAGTGGGCCTACAATGAGAAATGGAACATTAGATTGAGACATAAAGTGTCGTCAGGGAGATATTAGCCATGCTGGGGAGGACATTAGATGACTTCATAGTTGTCTGTTTTGGCAGGTGAAAATTGAGAGATTTAGAGGGTGGAAAAGTTAAAAGTGCACATTAAGTGGTTTGGGGATACATACTTTCCTTTTTGAAGTTGGAATTGTTTATACAATGTTACGTCTAGGGCTGTGCAAAAAATCAAATGCGATTTTCATGCGCATCTCGTCAGTAAAGCCGCTCCTGTGATTAGTAGTAAATCTCCAGCATGTGCTTTCAGATGGAGCGGCATTTACTACATAGAGCCATAGTTCACTGACAAGCTACACATAATCGCGTTTTTGTGTAGCTTGTCAGTCTGAAAGCACGTGCTGGAGATTTACTACTAATCACAGGAGCGGCTTTACTGACAAGATTCACATGAAAATCGCATTCGATTTTTTTGCACAGCCCTAGCTACGTCAAGAAGTGATATTTTTAGAGATGCACCGATTGATCGGCCAGTGATCGGAATCGGCCGATTTTTCGCAAGTCTCACGTCTTGCAGATTCCGAGCCGATCCTTTTATTGCCAGCGGCGCAGGCAATGATGTCACAGCCACACGCACACTCACAGTCGCGTGTAAACATGTAGTTTCGCGTGAGAATGATTCTAATTTTAATTGAATTCAGTGTAAACGGCAACTGATCATGTATTTATGTCGTGCCAGATGAGGCTTGCACAGCCTGATTGAGTGTGTGAGAGAGACAGCACGCACAAAGTAACTCACAGAAATGTATAGATGCATACTGCGGTAGAAAAAAAAAGATTTATAAAATATGATTTAGGTAAGCAACATTATACGGCCATGATGTTTCCCCGAATATCAATATCAACATGATTGCAATGTGACACTGATTTTATACAATAGTATTTCAATAAACAAGAAGTTAAAATTAAGTGACTTAGATTTCAGACAAAATAGTTCAGATCAAAGCCACAGCAGGACTGTCGTGTGTCTCAGAGCAACACACAGCTGTGTTTCATTACTGAATGAATCCATGTTTTTGAACGAATCGAGTGAGTCAATGATTCAGTGGCCCATTCATAAGGACAGTCACTTGCCTCGTTTCTGAATGAATCAGCAGTTTGAATGAATCGGTTGAATGAATGAATAAATGACTCACTCATTAAAACAGACATTTTCCGCCACCTACTGGTGGTTTAGTCATATTTAAAAGTATCATTGCATTTTTTTCAACATTTATTTGTTTAAAAAAATATGTAAAACATAATTATTATAAAATTAGTTATGCATTTGAAATTTTGCAGTGTAAATGAATGTATGGCTCCTCAGCTTCATCAAACTGTGTAAATGCATCAAATGCCACTTCAGATGCTGCTTCTGTTTCCTCAGCAGTGGAAAGATAGAATTTGTTAATACTAATTTAATTTGAATGGTAACAACTCTACAGTTTCTTAGTATTGTAACTGAATTAATTGAAACAAAGTAAGAATTTGATGTGAAAAATAAGGTTAGGGGAAACAAAATGACCATTTATAAACATAGTGGGAAATGACATCTGTTTTGTTACATACAATAACTCATTTTAAGTTAACTATTTCTTCCTCTTCCTCTTCACAGAACACTTTATTTTGAGAGTTCTTGAGAGAAAATCTGTAACTTAGTCCAGATTGGGGGAATTGTAATGTTTAATAATTTATTTTATTATGTAAATCATTTTTGCATTGAAATTTGCATAGATTTTTGTTTGTATATGCTGTCAATTATAGTTCTTAGAAAGAAAATCGGAATCGGCAAAAATCGGTATCGACAGGTCACACTTCCAAAAAATCGGAATCGGCCAAGAAAATTGCAATCGGTGCATCTCTAGATATTATTTTTTCAAAAATTTAACTTTTAAATTGGTTTTAATTTCCATTAATTATTTTAAGCATTGTCACTCTATTCATTTAAAAACGTCACATTCCATAATATCACTTACATTTCTCATTGTCATTCTTTAGTTCTCATAGTCTTATCTTTTCTATGCCTAATTTATGTGTAAAGATGCAATTTCGGTAAGTCAGGTTTAGTTCAGTTTCGTGCATACTTTACTGTTTGAAATTTGAATATTTATCTGCAGTACTCCTTCAAGGGATGATCAGAATATATAAAAAATAGGGAATTACATATTTTGATGTCATAGTTTAATTTCTGTAGATTATTAAGTAAAGTCTTGTCCACACTAGGGTTGTGACGGTGAGGAAATTTTCCCACCGGTTAATCGACGTGTGACAACACCGGTAATACCGGTATCACCGCGGGGGCGTTCCCTCTTTTTCTAGCTTTCCTTCGCTTTTAAATAGCTTAAAAGCTCCGTGCGCATTTTACTTTCACTTTTGAATTAGCGGCAATTCGGCGTAAAGCAATTGTTCGTTTTTAGTTAGTTTTAATTTACCCTTTTTTCCTTGCTTTCTGTCAATTTTAAATGGCTTAAATTGCTTGAATGCAACAACAAAATACAACGTCAAAACTCACTTTAGCCTATATATAAAACATAACTTTTATTAACAAAACAAATACAAATACACCATGCTATAGGGCAGGCTATGTCTAATATAAAATAACAAATAACTTACATAAAGTTTAAATAGGTATACAAAACTGGAAATAGGCTAAGTAAACATGTATAATATATAACCAAATAAATAAGAAACGTAGAAAGTTTATTAGCAAAACGAGTAAGAAAGCTTGGAGGCACGGCATACTTCTTGATGTCAAATAAAATAAATAAATGACAAAGTTTAAATAAAGTAAAAATCAGCAAATAATGCGTTCAGTTTTTAATTGTAGTGTCTGTTCTTTTACTGAACTAAATGATTTTTATTTCTATAAAAAATCAAAATGACAGTGGGGGTCGGTGACACACCGGTATCACCGTCAGCACCATCTATCGTGGCAAGCCTGGTCTACACGCATCACTGAAAGGGTTAGTTCACCCAAAAATTAAAATTCTGTCATTAATTACTCACCCTCATGTCGTTCCAAACCTATAAGACCTTCGTTTATCTTCGGAAGACAAATTAAGATATTTTTTATGAAATCCGAGAGCTTTCTGACCCTGCATAGGCAGAAATGCAACTTATATGTTCCAGGCCCAAAAACGTTGCAAGGACATCGGTAAAATAGTCCATGTGACATCAGTGGTTCAACCGTAATTTTATGTCGCTACGAGAATACTTTTTGTGCACAAAGAAAACAAAAATAACTTTATTCAACAATTCTTCTACCCGAGTTACTGTCTTCTGCCATTATCGAGAGTACAACGATGATTGCAAACATTTCAGTTACATTGCTGTCTATGCAGGGTCAGAAAGCTCTCGGATTTAATCAAAAATATCTTAATTTGTGTTCCAACGATGAACAAAGGTCTTACTGGTTTGGAACAACATGAGGATGAGTAAACAATTTTCATTTTTGGGTGAACTATCCCTTTAAATTTGTCCATACAATGAATTTATAATTTTTTGACGGCTGTTATAGAGACACAATTATAGAAAAACAAATTCAAAATAGTGTAATTTTTGTACTCTCATTGCATTTAATTTACTCATTAAAAGTAAAGTGTATTTCGGAATTGTTCTGAAGCACTTGCAAAAAACAAAGCCCTGTGGTTTTGCACTTATTTGGAATAAACTTTAATTATAACGTCAGCAGACCTCACAATGCATATTTTCCTGCTGACAACTTTGAAGGTCTCCAGACTCATACACAGCGTGTTTCTTTTCTGTCACCAGGTGCCTCCTATGCACCACAGGGTTATGGCGGCGAGTCCAAGCTCTACAGCCTAGAACATGGCCCTGAAAAACCTCAGGACAAGAAGAAAAAGAGCTCTAGTTTGGCCACGCTCAAGAGGAGATTCATTAAGCGACGCAAATCCAGTCGGTCTGCCGATCATGCGCGACAGATGCGCGAGCTCCTCTCGGGTTGGGACGTGCGCGACGTCAATGCCCTGGTGGAGGAGTATGAGGGCACGGCAGCTCTCAAAGAGCTCAGTCTGCAGGCGGGCCTGGCCCGGCCCGAGGCTCGCACCCTGCAGCGTGATTTAGCCACCCTTTATCAGCACAAGTACTGCACTGATGTGGACCTGATCTTCCAGGATTCCTGCTTCCCAGCACACCGTGCCATTCTGGCCGCTCGCTGCCCGTTCTTCAAGACCCTGCTTTCGTCATCGCCAGGTTACGGGGCCGAGGTGTTGTTAGACGTTGGGACGGCGGGCATGGATGCTCCCATGTTCTCCTCGTTGCTGCATTATCTCTATACAGGTGAGCTGGGCTCGGAGGACGCAAGGTTGCAGAATGTGGATGTGCTGGTCAGACTGAGCGAGGAGTTCGGTACGCCCAACTCCTTAGAAGCCGACATGCGAAACCTCTGTGAGCACATGCCATATTTTGACTCGCTGCTGAGCTTCTCCTCAGACTCTGAGCTGGTGGAGGCTTTCGGAGCAGGTGGCGCAGGAGTTGGAAACGCAGGGGTGAACCATAGCTTGCCTGATGAGGAGCTAAGGGCCCACAAGGCTGTGCTCTCGGCACGCTCGCCCTTCTTCCGCAACCTGCTGCAACGACGCATCCGCTCGGGTGAGGAGATCACAGAGCGAACTCTGCAAACCCCTACCCGTATTATCCTCGACGAATCCATCATTCCGAAGAAATACGCCCGTGTGGTCTTGCACTGCATGTACACTGATGCGGTGGACCTTTCTCTGGTGCTGCGCGGGAGCCCTTCCGAAGGCAGTCTGGGTGAAGTTCAGGCGCTGGTGGCTGGAAGAGGGTGCATGAGTCGGGCTGAAGAGGCCATGGAGCTCTACCACATCGCCCTCTTCTTGGAGTTCAGCAAGCTGGCTCAGGGTAAGTCTTAGCATCTCTTTTATCCATTTTTTTCTAGTTGTTGAGTACTGTTTGTGAAAGATTCCAATATGTGCCCAACAACAAAGCACTGCAACCTCTGCGATTCTCTTAATACCCTCATCCATTTCCTGCCTGTATTAATTTTATTTAGGAAGTTTCTAAGGGTTGCAGAATTGGTCCTGTTGTTAGAAGTGTGTACTTAATGACCAAAGTGACATAAATCTGCTTCAGGGTCGACTTTCTCTGAAGCAGCCCTACATTAAACACTGTTAACTTTCCTTTGTGTATTTATGGCAGGAGGTAGAAGAATAGGTCACCTCTCTCAAGTTGAGGTTTGTGTTCTGGATTCAAATGTCTTTTTTCTACTGTTGACGTGTGCTGCAGGGTACAGCTATTGATTTGTATTTAATGTCCTGAGTCTGTAGTTTCTGAAAATGGCTGTTGATTGAGCCAGTTCATTTTCTTTCTTTCTTTTTTTTTAAGAAGGTATTATTACTTGTTGGTTGGGTTGTGTGATACAGCTAATGCATATCTTGAAATGTTGTATGCCTTTTAATGATATTTGATATAGGTTTCTCTATTACATTGTTTAACAGGTTTATACAGCCATTTGTTAAGTACATTCAATGTTTTATGCCAGAGGTAAAAGGTGAAAGAAAGGTGGATTTTTACTATGTACATAATTTCAGTAGATGAACCACAATATTATAAAGGATATCATCAAAAATAATTTTTTATCAATGCTCAAATATAACACTGTATACCAGTGGTAAATTATTCATAAAGTTAGAGACTGAAATATCAATGTTTCCTGCTACGTACAGATGTATGTATGCATGTTAAATTATTTACAAGCATTCATGTAGCAAGTTATATTAGCAGAGTTTAAATTATATAAACCATTCAGCACATTATTCAGATAAGGTATTATTATTAATAATAATAGTAATAGCACTTCTTGTTTATTTGCCTCTTTATGAAAAATCACTTGTGTTCCTCATTTGTAAGTTGCTTTGGAATAAAAGCTTCTGCTAAATTAATCAATTTAAATGTAAAATATCTACACTCCTGTTCAAACGTTTGAGGTCAGCAATTTTATTCACTAATTTTATCAATATTTGATCAGTGAAGACCTTTTTAATGTTAAAGGTTTCTATTTAAAATGAATTTTTCCTTTAAATTCCTGTTAAGATGTATTAGTTTATTTTGTGGTTATTTATTACCACAAATATATGTTTTTGATCAAATAAATGCAGCCTTACCAACTCGAAACCTTTGAATGGTAGTATGCACCAATATGCATCGATATGACAATGCATTTTATTCTTAATAGATGAAAAGTTCCACTCCAGAACAGTTTTTGAGCATTTATGAGTGAATTGAAGTAAAGGAAAATGAGGAGAGATTAGGAATATACTCAAATTACATGGTCTTTGGGAAGCTTAATGATCAAATAAAAAGGCATTAAAATCATTGCGATATTCAGTGTTACTTGAATTTTATTTCGTCATCAAATTCTTCTGGCGATATAAAATTAGCCCTACTCACTGGAGGAAGAAATAACTTATTTGAGTGGTATCTAAAGTAGTTCCTCACAGTAATTTACATCTAATTTATCACTGTAGCCTTGCCAAAACCTGCCGGTGTATCAGTTCTCAAAAAAGGTATTTTTGTTAGCAGCAAATTTGCAGCCTTGTCTTTTTATTTTTTTCCACGTTACACATTTACTAGCTTGTACACCCCTTGCCTGTGTGCTTTGTATCATCAGCCCCTATTGTGAATTGGCCAGTTTATCTCTATTTACTGCACAAAGTGATGGGCTTCAGCTGTGCTGTGCTAAGAGATGTTTTTCAGAGAGCCACCCGTCCTTCTGATTACTTCATCTGAATGAGAGTATCAAATCCTGTGCTCTAGAGCACAGGTCTGTAGCGTCAGTGTCAGCTGATCCTTATGACCCATTGGTCAGCTGTGGTTTGTAACAGATAGGGTTCTGATTCAGTCCTGTCAGCATAGCCCGATGATGAGCTCAGGAGGACTTGTTTTCTTCCATGGAACATGCTGTGCCACTTGCTACGACAACCCTTGTTTTTTCACACCGACATGAAACATACGGCAATTAAATACAAATTGCTTGTGCAACCCTGACTTTGATTTGATTTGAATTTATTTTTGACAAACTTAACTTACTAATGTCAGAAACCTTGTCAGCTGCTCCTCCTGGTAGTTTTTTAACAGCTATTTTTGTATGGTACAATGTAGTTACAATGTGTTGCATGAGATTTTCAACACCCAAATCTTATGAGTCCACTTTACTGACATAATTGTATAGGGGTGCTCCGATTGATCGGCTACCGATAACTATCGGCCGATAATCGCTTTGGGATGATTGATCGGCGGTCTCTAAAAATGCCGATCTCAAAAAAACGATCTCAAGCTGATGACGCTGCCGTGAGAGGTTTGGCATGACATGCGGCACCATCTCAGTCTCTGTCCGGCGCGGGTGAAATAATTATAATGCTATATTTCTTTATTAAATAACTTATAAAGTAATTTGAAAACCTTGTGTGAGACGTAACTTCACAAACAGCGTGAGTAAATCACCGCGTGCTCTCGGTCTTTCTCTCTCAAAAATATGCGAATGTCTTCAAATCACCACACATCGCGTCTGTCTATAAGCGAGCTGCATGCTGCACAGTCGACACAGGAATTGTCACTTGCACAATCGAGGTAGTCTCACTAAAGTTTATAAATTGCATTACTTTTTAATTCTTGCCAGTGTTTAACCATTCAGCGCTCGCGCGCTCTCCTGAAGACCGTGCGCTCATGCACACTCGCAGCGCACATACATAATGCCAGGTTCACAATACTCAATTTGCAGTGCGTATTTTTTCTGCGCTCATGTTAACGGATTAAATCGTTCACTGCACACGGTTGCGGTCCGGCAGTGCGTCTGCAGCAGTGCAGAGATCGCTTCCACACCGAGTCTATTGCTGCACTGCAAGCGCTGAATTAAAGTAACAGTATGTTTTCAGTATGAACATGGATTGACACGAAAATGTAGCAATTACACCATAAATGCATATTATTAAAGTCTATTGTGTTTTACAGTCAGCACATATTGCTTTTTGGCTAGGTTTAAAGGGAAAGAGCACTTTTAGATAAACAAGGCAATAATAGATGTCACTCGTGGAGGTAGAAAAACAAAGTTCTTTATGAACAGCAGGATTGCTTGTAATAAAGATTTAAATATAAAAGGAAAGGCAGTAGAGCTGACTATTTCTGTCAATGGTAAGTTTGTGATAACGTAAGAAAAGTAGTTTAAATGTTTTGCCACTTGCTTGAGCAACTTAAAGGGGTCATATGATGCTTTTTTAAAGATCATTATTTTGTGTATTTGGTGTAACAGAATATTATTTTTTTAAATACTGTACATTATTGTAGGTCCTCTATGCCCCGCCTCTCTCAAACGCTTCGTTTTCTACAAAGTCCCTCCTTCCGACAAGCGCAGTCTGCTCTGATTGGCCAACTGACCCAGTGCATTGTGATTGGCCAAACACCGCAAGCACTCGTCGGAAATGTAATGCCCCTTACCATAATCGCGAGCTTCATCTTTCAAAATAAATGTAAAGACAGAGCCCGAAAGGGGAACAGAGTCGCGTGACCGACACAGTGATGAAGCTGGTATATGTTTGCAGTACACAAACCACGGTTAAGACCGCTGACTCCACTGTGATGTGACCCCCTCGCTCTCTCTCTCTCTCTCGCGCTCTCTCTCTCTCTCTCTCTCTCTTGCTCGTTACTGAAACCATGCCTTCTTTCTTTGCATGAACATTTGGGCGGCATTATGCTAATATTTCCACATAGTGAGGTAGATATGTGGGGGCGTGTTAGAACGAGCCGTTTTAGGGGGGCGTGGCAGAGTCTTAACTTTGATAAAGAATATCTCTTTGGTTTTGAGACTTTAGTCTTTGTAACTTCAGGGATCTTATCTATGCACAATCAGCTTGTAACACTCCAAAGAGAAAGGAAAACTTAAAATCGCATCATATGACCTCTTTAATATATAAATCTAGAAGTAAATACAAAAGCAAAAAGCATTGAATAATGTGTTGCTTATATTTATTGTGTTTAAACGTGTATTACTGTACTGTGTAAAAAAAGAATTACAATGCTGAAAAAGCATTTTCAGTGACAATGTTTGGATTTGAAATCAAAATAATGGATAAATGTTGTTTTTGTGGTAAACAGCCATGATTCAGTAGCGGACTCCTGTGTGAAAGCTGCTTCCCCTCTCACAAGAGTCAACTAAGAGGGGAATTCCCCCCATTTTCAAAAATGAAATTCAGGCCCTGAATAAATGTCTAAAAATCCTGATTGGAGTATCACTATATATATAGTTTTAAATTATAAAAAGAAGGCTTTAAAAAGATCGGTAACTGTGATCGGTATTGGCAGATACTGCTTTCTGTGATCGGTGATCAGCCTCAAAAATCCTGATGGGAGCACCCCTATCATTGTATTTGCTTGTTTGTTTTGTTAGGGCTAGTCAGGCACTCCGTCAGTCAAAGAAAGCCTTAGATGGACTACTCAGCACTTAACACACTTAACACAATCATTGAGGTCACTTCAGTACATGTGTGTTGATATCCTCCGTTGGGAGACAAATGTGTCAGTGACCTCTAGGAAGTGGAGGCACAGCAGTCATTTAACACCCAGTCAGCAGCTGGCCAGTGGTTGGTACATGGCAAAGATAATTAATGTGCTGACCAGGCAGACTCCCGTTGATAAAAAGCCACCCATTGGTCTGGAACCGACTCTGTTCCACAGAGGAAAATTACTCTTGTTCACACTAACTGCAGTAAATCAGCTCCTGCAGCTGTGGATCTTGTTAACCTCTTTGTTAAACCTAAGCTGTGAACTTAAAGATGACGTATGGTAGGGATACACAGACAGCAATAACTGTTGTGTATGAAGAAAACTAGAATGTACGAGTTTCCATGAATGTCCTTTCTCACAAGTTTGGTTTAATTGCTGTAAATCTTGTTTGCCTGTTTGAAAGTTGGAAAAATAGACACTTTCACAGAGAAACGACAGACAGACATTCCTTTGAGAATGAGGATGCATAGGAGAGAGTGCGCCGTATGCTTGCTTGTATTAACTTCTGATGTGTGCACGACTGCCGTATGTTCGCCCAGACTGTGTGTGTGCCAGTCAAATAAAAGGAAGCACAATTCTTTTCATTACAACAAAATTGCATATTTATCCCAGCAATGACAAAACATTATATGTAACCAACCTAATAACTTAGTGTCGTAGCACCCAATTTTTAAGGAGGTCATGCGAAAACCCCTTCTTATCGCTCTGTGTTTGTGCTGTGACAGGAAATTGACGTCAAGAGAAGCTGTGAACAGATAACAGCAGTGAAAGTAACAAGGTCTTCCCAGTGCATTGTTGACTTAGTCTGAGCAAATCTGTATTTGCTATACTAATTAAGCCAACTCATATGATTATCTGTTGCATCTCTTAGCCAGTACATTTGTAGAAAAAAGTAAATAATGTTTTTTGTTTTATGATACCATAGTGATCATCAGCTATAGTTTAATTATACCTGTGATTGAGGTTATTAACAGTGGAATTGACAGTTCCTGAAAATATTACCTTAAATTAATAAAAATACAGGTATTTCTATTGGCAAGTGAAATGAAAGTGTTGCAAAGAAATCATTCTAATATGCTGATTTGGTGCTCAAGAAACATTTTTGCTGAGGAAAAAAATATTAATTTCTTTAAAAAAAAAATCATACTGACCCTAAACCAGGGCTCGACGCTTACTTTTCTTTTTAGGAGCACTTGTGCTCCTAACTCAAACAATTTAGGAGCATGTTCATAATTTTAGGAGCACCTTCTAATCAATAATCCAAAATGTTATCAAAAAGTAGCCTTCCCATTACGAGGTGATATTTGACTCCTCTAACTTTATTAAAAGTATGTCATCTTTTGTCAAATTCTTAAATTATATTTTATAAGCTTTTTAAAAATTGTCATTAAAATGACAGAATAAGAGTAGAATAAGAAACAAGTTAAAAATCAAACAGTGAACATATTAGGTCACATTTATCTTAAGAGTTATTCAGTAACTTGGCACTTGGCCCAACCTAATGAATGACATTGGCTAACCTCAGAGTACTGTCATAATCATAACTGTGATCATTTACATATAGAAGTCTTAAAGTGCATTAGCAAATTAAACGAGCTGTTTAATTCTAAGGGTCAGAGAGAGGGTAATAATTGCTCCTGTAAAACTAAATGACGGCTTTTTGGTGCAGGAAACCTGGCTAACTTTAAAAGTGGGCCTCAGGGGGAAAAATTAGCATCTAATCAGTATCTCACAGGGTAGATAATATGATGCAAAGTGGTGGTCCAGATATCCGGCTTAGGCACATGAGACTGTTTTCAAGCAGTGTGATGGAAATAGACTTGGAGTTGAAGAAGAAAGTTCTGGTGAGGGTTCGTGCTGTGAATGAACTGACACAGGGCTGAGCGTGACACTGCACCTGTGACGATAACATTAACTGACAGCGTGGTGTACCATAGGTCTGTTCTGTAGTGCAAATGAAATGCTGCATCGATGGGCCTGGAGGCTGGAAGCTACAGAGAGCTGTGCACATTTCTTTCAGTTCTCAGCACCTTTAAAAAATGCATCGCTTCTCATTTGAGAAAGAGACATCTGGGGATAAAGAGAGAAATTATTCACAAACTGAAAACCTTTTGTGTGTTCCAGTTTGTGTTCATTTGTATTTTCCATTCTTTGTTCCACTTGCAGTTTTGTGTCACTGTTCATTAAGTTGAATGGTTTAAAGAGGATGCTTTGATATTTCATCATTATCTAACAATGAAATTTGGGCAGCAGGAGCATTTCAAAAATCCATAAAGCAAGGTCTTTGTGACCTTGTTTTTCTTCTAAAGCGTTTCAAACATTCATTTCATACAATTTCAAACCATCTAAACAATAAATCTATCTATCTATCTATATATATATATACAGTGGGTACGGAAAGTATTCAGACCCCCTTAAATTTGTTTGCAGAGTGTAAATGGTAATATCATATTGTGATTATCTACCAATGAGCTACAAAAAAACAAATCCTCAACTGTTTAAAAGGGTTGTTCTGTGTTCTTGCATGCTTTATATGAAGCTGATTTGTTACTTTTGAAAATACTTCATTTCTTAGGATGCACTGATATTATACGATACGTATCACGATACATTTATTACTGACTGCTTGCTTACTTGTCATTTTTTATTCAATTCAAAGTTTGAAATCAAGCTATTTCGTGCTACTGCACCTAAATTACCCCACTGTAAAATTAAAAAAACACTGAGTGAGCAAAAATTTGTGAGATAGCTAGTTATAAGGTAATTAAATAATGTTTATGTATAAAAGCCTACATTAAATCTGTCATATAAATTGGTCTCTTCATTAGAAATTAGCCTACTGATTGCCACCATTGATGGATACGATTTTTGAATAATATTTAAAATATCTGTATGACATTATATTCTGCAGTTCTTGGTAATTAAATAATGTTTATGTATAAAAGCCTACATTAAATCTGTCATATAAATTGGTCTCTTCATTAGAAATTAGCCTACTGATTGCCACCATTGATGGATACGATTTTTGAATAATATTTAAAATATCTGTATGACATTATATTCTGCAGTTCTTCCCTGTTGTACCCAATATCTATACTTTTCAAATTATCATATCGACGTTAGAAATTCAAATATTGTGACAAAATTAATTTTGTAGGGTGCCACAAGTTTGTTAAAATTTCCAAAGGGTGCCGCGACTAAAAAAAGGTTGGGAAACACTGCTCTAAGAAACAGAAAATATTAATTCATTGTTTACCTGGGTCTTCAGTCTATGATTAGGTCACCTCACCTCTTAGCTGACAAGTCTTCGGGTTTGGGCTTATGGGGCTGTCACGTGATGAATGAACGACTCAAACCCGAAGACTCGAGAGATGAACTAATCAATTCTCTTTCCGGCTCAGACTGCATTGGTTAAAGCTTATGGGGCTGTCACGTGATGAACGAACGACTCGGAAAAACCCGAAGACTCGAACCAGGTGAACTACTTGACTAATTCCAGTACAGAACCTATAGGATGTTGCGCATTCTGAACGAATCACTCCCCGAGATGACTCGTTCTTCCCGAGTCACATTAAAGATTCGTTCAAAATGAATGAATCGTTCAAGAACGACCCAACACTACACACAGATCATGCTGCGGCCGAACTCAGACATTCAGGAACAAACTTTTTAGTGCTGCCCCGCAGTTTTATCAACTAAATAGCTTAATCGCTCAAGAGCTACATTATCTTTCTCAACAAGGAGCTGGTAGCATCTTTTTTTTTTGTAAAGGAATTAAAGCCACTTTACTGTTAATAGAAAAACGCGGCAAAACGGTGGTAATTCATACATACACAGCCTCTCTCTCTCTCTCTCTCTCTCTCTCTCTCTCTCGTTTAAATACACATTTGATGATTTACTTTTTTCTGAATATTTTTTTTTAGAAACCTCGCACTTTTCTACTCAATTTTAATCGTAAAATTTTAAACAAATTAAGCGCGGTCCACTGCTGCACACGTGCCACAGTATCGATACAGGGCCAGCTGTATCGATACTCGTATCGTCAAATCTCTGTGACGATACATCGTCGTATCGATATTTTGAACACAGCACTACAACATAATGTATAATATCGAAATTATTTTGAGATTTGCTAAAAATTACATTTAACAGTATTATTAGATTATTGATATTTTTCAAGATTTATTTAATTTAAATGTAAAAATTAGAGATGCACCGATTGACCGGCCAGTGATTGGTGATCGACCGGTCAGTCTCACGTCTTGCCAATTCCAAGCCGATCCTTTTATTGCCAGCGGCGCCGGCAATGACGTCACAGCCACAATCACACTCTCACTTTCGCGTGTAAACATGTCGTTTCGCATGAGAATGATTCTAATTTTAATTGAAGTCTGCTTACAGACAGGAGGTTAAAGAGCTGGCTGTCTGGTGCAGTCTTAACAACCTGGAGCTGAACACCCTCAAAACATTGGAGATGATTGTGGACTTCAGGAGGAACCCCCCTGCACTCCCCCCACTCACCATCATGGACAGCACTGTGGCTGCAGTGGAGTCATTCAGATTCCTGGGCACCACCATTTCTCAGGACCTGAAGTGGGACACTCACATTGACTCCACTGTTAAAAAGGCCCAGCAGAGGTTGTACTTCCTTCGCCAACTGAGGAAGTTTAACCTGCCACAGGAGCTGCTGAAGCAGTTCTACTCAGCCGTCATTGAGTCTGTTCTGTGCACTTCAATAACTGTCTGGTTTGGTTCAGCTACAAAATCAGA
>NW_015505184.1:783521-788007 GCF_001515645.1 Sinocyclocheilus grahami
CGGTTGAATGAATGAATAAATGACTCACTCATTAAAACAGACATTTGCCGCCACCTACTGGTGGTTTTTACATTTAAAAGTATCATTGCATTTTTCAACATGTATTTGTGTTTAAAAAAATATGTAAAACATTATTCTTATAAAATTAGTTATGCATTTGAAATTTTGCAATGTAAATGCATTTATGGCTCCTTGGCTTCATCAAACTGTCTGTGTAAATGCATCTAATGCCACTTCAGATGCAGCTTCTGTTTCCTCAGCAGTGGAAAGATAGAGTTTGTTAATACTAATTTCATTTGAATGGTAACAACTCTACAGTTTCTTATTATTCTAACTGAATTAATTGAAACAAAGTAAGAATTTGATGTGAAAGATGACATTTTAATAAGGTTAGGGGGAATAAATGACCATTTATAAACATAGTGGGAGATGACATCTGTTTTATTGCATACAACAACTCATTTTTAAGTTAACTATTTCTTCCTCTTTCCAGTCACAGAGCACTTTATTTTGAGAGTTGTTTAAGTGAGAGAAAATCTGTAACTTAGTCCAGATTGGGGGAATTGTAATGTTTAATAATGTATTTTATTATGTAAATAATTGTTGCATTGAAGTTTGTATATGCTGTCAATTATAGTTCTTAGAAAGAAAATCGGTATCGGCAAAAATTAGTATCGGCAGGTCACACTTCCAAAAAATCGGAATCGACCAAGAAAATTGCAGTTGGTGCATCTCTAGTAAAAATAGAGCAAATGAGCATGTGCAGTTAAAAACGCAATATCAGCTGGCACAAATAAATTAAATAAATCACTAATATCAAAATGCTACTGATATATTGTGTATCCCTAACATTCTTCTTTTGTCTTATTCCTGATTTAATATTATTTTAAAAGACTTCACATTTTGTATATAAATTTAAAGGCAGGAAGTAACAACAATCTTGTGGGTAACAAACACTGTCACCTCAACACCTCTGTTCCAACAGGTCTAATATTGATATCTTTGGAGAGATAGTCCTTTTGAAATGACGACGCTTTGATGCTTGTGCAAGAGGTTGAGTCAGACGTCCTTTAGAGTGTGTTTCAAACTCGATACAGAAACCCTTCCTGGCCCCAAGGCACCATTCTGATTAGTATTAACACAGATTGCTGGTGGTGTTTCCATTAAGCCTATGAGAGGCTGTCAGTTCTGTAATGATTCTGTCTGTTACAACTTGTCTGAAAGGTCATAGAGAATTTTAACCCAACACCTCTCTGGGGCTCCTTCACTCTCCGCTTCTCATTTTCATCTCTGTATCTTTCAGCAATTTCCATCTTTCACATTCAGTCATACAGCCCGGGCTAATTTTCCACTATCTCTGTCCTTTTTGACATTGCCCTCCTAATCTTTACTCCTTCTCCCATTTTTCTTCTTCTCAGCATGTCGCCGTTTCTCTCGCTGACTGGCTCGCTCTTTCTCTTCTGCTCCTCTCTGTCTATTAGTCTGTCTGCCCCTTATATCAAGCTCCGGGGCTTTGGGTAGATAATTGGGGTACTGCACTTGTTCAAGGCTAATAGATGCCCTTATGATTAGTCCTTCACTGTATCCGCTCTCTTCCTGTGTTGCTATGTTCCTCCAATATCAGGTGTACTCAACTGTAAAATGAGCTCAAGACTACCATTAGGTATTTCACATCACATGGCCTTGTTGTTAGCTTTGAGTCCTTGACAAAATGTGTTTCTTCAGTGGAAGCATATTTTAAATGGATGCTGAATCTGTTATAAAACGTTGCCTTGCTTGTGGTTTAGTTTTAAATTAGTTTTTTATGAGTTTTCGAGTGAAATGAGTTTTAAACGACTCATTTGTTAGCAGTTCCACATTGCTGGAATCAGCCAGCCTTCCTCGTGCATCCTCATCATCCCCCTTTCTCACCATGCAGGCTGTGACTTTTTTTTCACTCGTATAACTTTCCTGTTTAGTTTTCAGAACCCAGATCTTCATGGGTTTTACTCATTGACACATTGACTTAAGTGGACTCCTCACCTCATTAAGGAACTGTGATGTGGAGCTTTTTTGTGCGTTACATACAGCTGGATTCTAACAATAATTAATTTAATTATATTATACCCTTTTTTTTATTGATCACTTTTGGTATTAAATAGTATAGCATAATTAATCTTTGTGTCAGGAGTGTGACTGTAATGTCAAAATGCTGCCTCCATAGGGAACTCTCTAGGTTTTGGAACAGAGCAAATGTGGGCATAAGATCAAACCACTAATAAGGAGGCCACACTAACTGCTGAGGAGTACATCTGTGCTTTCGGACAAGTGATCAGCAATAAGAAGGGACCAATCAGAACACACAAATGCAGATGTCCACACCCACCAACACTTCATGTTTCTTTGTGTAGAGCAGAGCCCATCCTGTAGGAGTTTTCGCATTTCTTAATAAACCCTTATTAAAGTCCATTTAAATTTTAGCAGCCTAGTGTAAATGCAGATTTTGTCCTGTTAATTTGAATAGATGTTTTTATTCCCAATGTGAAGCACAAACATTAAGATACTGTTTATCTGCATTTCCCATGTTTATAGATATGGCAAGGAGATACAGAGTCCACAAAACTAACATCGAAGTACTGATGATATCTGCGGCGTTTGCTCGGGACTAGGGATATGCCCATATCAAATTTTCATGTTGCAATTAATTGCTAATGCTTTTATCACAGTATACGGTATTATCCCGATATTGAAATTAGGGCTGCGTTATTAACCGAATGGGATTGTCATGCACATCTTGTCAATAAAGCCGGTTCTGTGATTAGAAGTAAATCTCCATCACCTGCTTTCATATGGAGCAGCATTTACTACGTACACAGAGCCGTAGTTCTCTGACAAGCTACGCAAAAAAAGATGATATAATCGTACGATTATGAAATCGAAGATATAGTTCGCGATAATGACAGCTGTTTGCATAGCTTCTCAGTGAACTACGTCTCTGTGTAGTAAATGCTGCTCCATTTGAAAGCACGTTAAAATACCACATTTAATAACATGTTTTTACTCCAAACTCACTTCATATTATCAGCCGAGTGTTTGAAATAAATCCTTCTGTGAGACGATGTTGCTTCTTACACAGAATAAGGCACACAATATATTTCATAGTATTCTAAACAGTGATAAAGGCTATATCGATTAACATTGCATTATAGATATACTTTATTATAATGAAAATTATAATAATAAGAACTCCGATAAACCATATCGGAGTAGTCGTGTGTTTATTAGTCACGTTGAATCAATGAAAGCAGTTAAATCTTTTGTCAATTTCGCTATAGGGATTTCCTGGGTTTCTTCTGCGAGGTGTATTTGGAGTTTCTGCGTGAGAGCGCCCTCTGGCATTCGGATGGAGATTTACTACTGATCACAGAACCTTGCTTCACTGAAAGATACGCATGACAATCGCAGCTTCTGCCTAATTGTGATTTCGATTTCATTTCGATTTATCGTGCAGCCCTAATTGAAATTTAGTTGCAAAAGTGTTGTCATAATACAGTATAACAGGTTTAATAACTGTTTTTCTTATAACAAAAACAACTGAACATTTAAATACAATAAAGTATTAGACAAAAAAACGTATAACGTTAAAACATTTTACACAGATTAAAGTGCAAAAGAATTATAAAGACCAATAGGTATCACTTTACAATAAGACCTCATTAGTTAACCTTAGTTAATGCATTAACATTCACAATGAGCAATAGCTACATTTGCTACACAATCTTTGTTAAAGAATACAACTCCTAATTCATGTTAGCTCATTAAATAACACAGTTGCAACTTTTGATTTTAACGTGTTATTAAATATTGGAATTACCTAAGATTAATGAATGTTTAGAAGAATTTTTCATTTGCAGTTTAACTGAATTAACTAATGTCAACTAATGAAGCCCTAATGTAAAGTGCTTTCAAACAATATCTAGGGTATGTTGTAGTCCAGATTAAAATGTAAAAAAAACTTTGAAAATAAATAGCCTATTAAGTCTAAATATTTAAGTATTTGGCGCTGTGATGAACACCATTGCGAATACACAAATCTGAATGGCTGTTTAAATACGTTTCAGAAACAGAAAGTAGTGCAGCAGCTTTAGGGCCTTTCGCACCGCGGGAACCTTTTCATAGTACCAGAAGTAATTGTGGAACTACCCACTTTTTGGCGTTTTCGCACCGCCGGAACTGGGTGCGATTTTAGTACCGGACTGCCTTTTTCGAGAACCAAATTAGCTCCTATTAGCAGGGTCAGGGTCTAACCAGCACAACTGGTAACTGATCGTGACGTAAGTAGACATTGATTGGCCAAACGCGTATGAAAACGCCCTCACCCGCCATGATTTAAAACGGCGTGTAAACATTGTGTCAACTTATTTCGCAAGTATGGAGAACAGCGATAGATGGACAGACGCTGAAGTGCAGGCACTTGTACCAAATGTAGCACTGCCAGTTGTCGTTG
>NW_015505184.1:788782-809282 GCF_001515645.1 Sinocyclocheilus grahami
TGTAAACATTGTGTCAACTTATTTCGCAAGTATGGAGAACAGCGATAGATGGACAGACGCTGAAGTGCAGGCACTTGTACCAAATGTAGCACTGCCAGTTGTCGTTGAAGATTCTTAGTCCTCCTTTCCGTTCTTTCAATCGCTTTAAGTATACGTCGACTTTCCATGTCCATTATTGTGAAACCCGCGAGACACAACAAAAACACAGCTCCGATCACAGCGTCATCCATCCTCCTGTTGTTAATGTTATTCTTTGTTTCTGTTGTTGAATACCGCGCACAAATGACGTCGCTGTCGACCGGCTTACGTCACTTCTTAGTACACACTGTCAGTGCGAATGCAACCCTTTAAATGGTACTGGGAAATAGTTCGCGCAAAATCGTCCCAGTACTTTAGTACTGTACATTTAGTTCTGGAACTAAAGAGGTGCGAAAGGCCCTTTTGTTTACGGGGTAACGGCTGCATTTCTGCTGTTCAGCGCCATCTGCTGTCAGAGAGTGAATGTGTTTTCATTCAGAGCGTTTCGCTCCACCATGCGCTTCTCATCCGTGCTTGTTTACGCGTCTGTGACACAGCATACAGCGGTGTTGTGCATTGTGACCAGTTGATGGAAAAAGTATTCTTTAAATGCATTCAAAATTCTGAATAATTTGTAATAAATAATTATTCTCAGTATTTTGAAGTGCCCACGATAACAATATCGTGCATATTCGTTATCGTGATATATCACATTACCGAATACCGGCACATTCTACTCTGGACTCATCACCATCAAATCTTCTGCACTTGCCATTCAAGTGCTTTTGAGTGGAAAACACTGCAAGTTGTTTGTGCAAAGTCTTCCTGCCATGTGTTGCTTTTGTTTTGCAGACTTTTGTTTCTGGTCTCATGTTAGGACACTCGTCTCATTTTTGAGTAACTATTAACTCCTTGGTGTAAGTTCTGCAATCATTCTTACGATCTGAATTCGACTCACACCTGATCATTAACTTTCATTAACTCGCATTGATTTGTAGCTCTGCATTAATGCCCGACGTGAACAATCTACACATTGATTACAAAGTCAATAAAGAATGATGAGATTTTTGGATGCTGGGTGACACACTCCCTAGAGGCTAATATGATACTGTTTTTTGAAAATGACAAGCTTATGGCTCTGTGACTAGAGATTATAATTAACTGGGACGGGTTTATTAGGGAATACTGCACTGCTTTGCTTCTGCATGCTAAATGGTTTCTAGTCATGCAGTGAAACCGATGCAGTGCTACTCTTAATCTTCTGTGTGCTCCAGGCTGGAGACGTGTGAGCAGTCATCCAGTATTTTGAAGTGCCCACGATAACAATATCGTGCATATTCGTTATCGTGATATATCACATTACCGAATACCGGCACATTCTACTCTGGACTCATCACCATCAAATCTTCTGCACTTGCCATTCAAGTGCTTTTGAGTGGAAAACACTGCAAGTTGTTTGTGCAAAGTCTTCCTGCCATGTGTTGCTTTTGTTTTGCAGACTTTTGTTTCTGGTCTCATGTTAGGACACTCGTCTCATTTTTGAGTAACTATTAACTCCTTGGTGTAAGTTCTGCAATCATTCTTACGATCTGAATTCGACTCACACCTGATCATTAACTTTCATTAACTCGCATTGATTTGTAGCTCTGCATTAATGCCCGACGTGAACAATCTACACATTGATTACAAAGTCAATAAAGAATGATGAGATTTTTGGATGCTGGGTGACACACTCCCTAGAGGCTAATATGATACTGTTTTTTGAAAATGACAAGCTTATGGCTCTGTGACTAGAGATTATAATTAACTGGGACGGGTTTATTAGGGAATACTGCACTGCTTTGCTTCTGCATGCTAAATGGTTTCTAGTCATGCAGTGAAACCGATGCAGTGCTACTCTTAATCTTCTGTGTGCTCCAGGCTGGAGACGTGTGAGCAGTCATCCTGAGGCTGTACAGTGCCCATCATAAAAGGAAAGACATTGTCATTAGATCTCAGACTTAAACAGTACACCTTAGCACTTTGCAGGCAATAAGAGAAGGTATAGAAAGCTTTTTAAGCAATATCACACTTGTGCTGAATATCAGTATGGTTATGATTTTGCACAAGGCTGCAGGCAGTCATGGCTTATATTAAGTAAAACTGCACAATTGTGAGTGATTGTTGATTTGGAGATCATCACGAATGCATTAAATTATGTACAGAGTCTTTTGGGGTATAAAAAAACGTTTTGAAATGCTTTTTAAAAACACTCCCAGGTAATTTTATGGTAACTTTGACCTTATATTTACAGACAAAAGGTCCAGGTTGTGGTTTTGGACAGGACGGGGTTATGGCGTGAGAAACTATGAATGTTTGTTGTTTTTATTTGACTTCCTCAGATCCTTAACATCTTCAAGGTCACCTTTATGAGTCTTGAAGAACAGCTTATTTACTTAGAAAATATGTCATTCGACAACGTAATACTGTCTTGAGAGTTTTGAGAGCGGCATCTGCTCTGACGCAGGCTGCCTACTATATAGGCTGTTGAATATTTAATGCTACTGATCAGCACAGTGTGCCTGAACACTTAAAGGGATAGTTCACCCAAAAATCTAAATCCTCTCATCATTTTCTCACCCTCAGGTTGTTCCAAACCTGTATGAGTTTATTGAATTTCTTTCTTCAAAAGAAGATATTTTGGATAAGTTGCTGCAGAAGTTAAAGTTGCTATTGTCGCTGGTCCCCATTGACTTCCATAATATAGAAAAAAAATGTTATAGAAGTCAAGTTTAAGGAGTAGTTCACCCATTTATGGAAATAGTGTCATTTACTCACCCTCATTCCATCAACATGTTATTTTCTTTCTTCTGTTTAGCTTGAAATGAATTATTAGACAAAATATCTGAGCTGCTTTTTCCATACCTTTAAAGCTGGATAATGATTATAAAGCTCCAAGTATGATAGTCTGAGGAACACGTATTATTATGTAAATTGTTCACTGATATTTTTTAATATGTCATCACCAAAACTACATTAATTTGATCAAATATTCAGCAAAAACTGTGATATTGTGGAATATTATTAGAATTTAAAATAGCTGTTTTCTGTTTTAAAATATTTTAAAATTTAACTTATGCCTGTAGTGGCAAAGCTTTTCAGAAACCATTACTCTAGTCTTCAGTGTCACATGATCCTTCTGAAAGCTTTCTAATATGCTTAGAAATAGTCTTTAAGGTTTTGATCAATTTAATGCATTTTGTTAGGTGTGATACAAAACACTTGTACATTTCTATATGCAAACTATTGTTGAAACTGAATTTCTCATAATGCCTGTTAGAAAGGGAAAACCAAGCTTGCTCTCTAGAGATACTTGCCTTGGATTGCTTTGAGGTTGAAATTCTCCACTGCTCCGGGGGTCTTTGTATCAAGCGGGGGGAGGGAAGGTGGCATTTACTGATTAAACTGCACTGAATGCCTCTCTTTTGACATTCGGTCTTTGATGACTGGAAAAGGGGACCAAAAGAATTGAATAGAAGAGACAAAACAGATCAAATCAGCAATTCAAGGCACAGTTCGAAGCAGCATAAAGCAGTGTTTTCGTTGTGAATAATTGGGTAAATTATTCATCTTTTCCCACAGTGACATTTAAATGCATACATTTTCATTAATATTTTAGACATATCTGCATATATTGTGGTAGAATATATTCCTGGTGTGTTTTAGGATTCTCTTTACTTTTAAAGCGTTATATTACAGTCGCAGTGATGAGAAAATGATTTTAGAAATAGATAAAGCAGCATAGAGGGCAGATGGAAGTAGTGCCCTATTCTAAGAGCATCTGGACCACCCACGTTTTTGTTTTAAAATCTTGATTAACTACATTTGGACGCAGAATTGTATGTTTAAGAGCAGCTGAAGCCCTGTTTATGCCTAAATAAAATGTGATGTCATTGTTTATTGGTCTTAGGCTGTGAAGACATTGTGGCAGACAGCATCTCTCTGGACTCTGTGGTGGCCATCCTGAAGTGGAGCTCACAGCCATACGGCTCCAAATGGGTTCATCGGCAGGCCATGCACTTCCTGTGCGAGGAGTCCAGCCAGGTCATGACCTCCGACGTCCTCTACGAGCTTAGCAAGGAGCACCTGCTGGCGGCCATTCAGTCTGATTACCTGCAGGTGATGACCTACACCAATTCACCTTGAGTACTTTTTGGATTTCCCAGTGCAAGATTAGCTAGTTCAGGATTTTACGATTTAGGGTAGCTGGTTATGAGTCAAATAAACTGCACTGTAAATACAGAGACGTCTTTTACTAGATATGCGAAAAATGACATTTTGTTAACTAAATGTGAACAATAAGGGGGTTGTTCACATAATAGGGCATGTTATTGGATCCTCAAACAAAATATGTTCATGTGTGCAAAAAATCTGATTAAACTTCATTTTCTAGCTCAGTATTTCTAAAAACCTACTTGTAAGGTCTGTTACACATGATTTTTGTGCTGTTACTTCAAGGTTAAGCTTATTTTCTCTCTGGAAACATACAGGGGTAATTCAGGGTAACTGAATCATATTGCACTATTGGGAAATTAGTTTATTTCAGTCCACAAATCATTGCAGGGCTTCAGGCCTATCCATTTCAGACAGCAACGTGTCAGTATCAGTCTGTTTATCGATCTCTGTTTATCAGGGCTCCCTTCTCTTAAAGGTGAAGGTCACCTGCTTTTGTTTTTAGACAAATGAGTCAGCTGTATCAGATGTCCCCCTTAAGTCTCCTCTGTGAGCTAATATAGAGAGCTGTAACCCCATCTGGGATTTGGCCTGGCACACAGAAATCTGTTAGTGCCTTCACACTCCTGTGTGCTCGCTGTTCAGCGTTTACAAGTCTTCGTTAACTCTAGTCTGGGTCAAACCTGTTGAAATGATATAATCCCTGTAGTGACTGAGAATTTGTAAACAAATATAAACAAAGACTAGCATTGTTTTGACAATATAAAAATTTTGTTTTTATACCATGCTGCAAAAAATGGGCATTAACTGATTGATTCATTGGCATGGTCATGGAAAACCTGTAAATATCAGTGAATTTTGAGCTTTTTTTTAAGATTTTGGCTGTGCAATATTCTCAGTAAGAGATAAGATAGTAGGAAAATAATTTTTCTCAGGTTTTACCTTGTACCTGCAGGACCTACTGCTATGAAATACATTGGTTTTATATATCCTGTTTTTTTTCCGATATCGTTCTGTTGCATACAGCAGTCTTCTTCAACCTTGCAGCACTGACTAAATTCAGTAACATAAACTGGTGCTGTTCTTCTCCCCTCTTCACAGGCCAGTGAACAGGACATCCTCAAGTATGTTGTAAAGTGGGGTGAACACCAGCTCATCAAGAGGATGGCCGATAGAGGTATCACATGCAGACACTGATATGTTACTAGATACACATTAAAGGAATAGTTCATCCAAAAAAGAAAAGTCTGTCATTTATTTACTCACCCTCATGTCGTACCAAACTTATATGTTGTGTTTTTTTTTTTCAAGAAACAAAAAAAGTGTTTATATACACTACTGTTGAAAAGTTTAGTTTCGATAAGATAATTTGAATGTTTTTTAAAAGAAGACTTATGCTTAACACAGCTTCATTTTATTTGATCAAAAATACAGTAAAAACAGTAATATTGTGAAATATTATTACAATTTAAAATAGGTTTTTCTTGTGATGGCAAAACTGAATTTTCAGCATCCATTACTCCAGTCTTCAGTTTCACATGAGCCTTCAAAAATCATTCTAATATATTGATTTGCTGCTCAAGCAAAACAATTTTGAAAACAGTTGTGCTGCTTATTTTATGAATAAATTATACAATTTTCTTCTAGAAAGTTCAAATGAACAGCATTTATTTGAAATAGAAATCTTTTGTGACGCTACAATGTTACTGTCACTTTTGATCAATTTAATGCGTCATTGCTGAATTAAAGTATTAATTAAAAAAAAAAAACTTACTGTCCTTAAACTTTTGAACGGTACTGTGTATTTCATTCCAAGAACCATTACATAACTTATTTCATACAGAGACAGTGCATAATGGCCATGTCTGTCAGACTCCAAAAATGGGTGGGATATTTATGATAAAAATATCATAACATCATAACATGAATATCTTAAATGTGGTCCATTTGTCTTGTGCTTTATTTTAACTTGAATTGTAGGGCACAAGTCATATTGACCACTTTTATGGTGCTTTTGGGAGCTTGATAACCTGTGGTCCCCATCCACCTTCATTGTATGGAAAAGAGCAGTTCACATATTCTGCTAAACTACTTCTTTTGTGTTCCACGGATGAAAAAGTCATACAGGTTTGCAACGACGTGAAGGTGACAAAGTAATGTTAGGATTTACATTTTTGAACTACCTGAACTATTCCTCGATCTCCTCCACACACACACACACACATATATACCTTTCTCTGGGCTGAAATTTTTTTCTGTGCCACTGAATTTGTCCCTGTTTCCACCTCTTGCTATAGATGGTGGTCTGAACTATGCCAGTCTAATGATTTATTCCCCAATCCTCCTAATGTCTAGTAATGACTCCGACTGGCTCAGCTCTGAGAAATCAGGCCAAGTGCTCTGCAATACAGAAGCGTAGCATATGGCTGGCGGCTCCAGACCTGGGTCTGCAATTGCTCTGTGTACCCAACAGAATCAAATATACCCAGACTAACACTATCTTGAACGTTTATAGCTGGTGCCAAACCGCAAACACGATCTCTGATTGCTTTTCTCCCAGAACACATTCTAAAGGGAAACAGCAATGCACAGGCTCACCTTCATTTTGTCATTAACAGTCTTTATACATAATACTGATTTGCTGTCTGAGGTGTAGATAGTAATTCAGGGTCCAATGCAGTGCAGCATCCTCAGAGCAGAGGAGCTTAAATTCCTCGCTCAAGGGCACGGCTGCAGTCAGTGGAGCTGCATGACGATACCGCTAATCCTCTGGAAGCACACACCCTCCCACCCAACTTTGTCTAATCTATATTGTGGGCTAGAAAAGTTGGGCCACCGTTTCCTCCAACTCAAATTCTTGTGTGTGTGTGTGTGTGTGTGTGTGTGTGTGTGTGTTTGAAACTGTGTGTTTCTGTGTGTTCCCCAGAGCCTAACCTGTTAAGTGGTACTGCACATAGTGTGAATAAACGTGGCGTGAAAAGAAGGGATCTGGACCTGGAAGAGCTTAAAGAGATTCTCTCTCCACTGCTGCCTTTCGTCAGAACTGAGCACATATTACCAACCAACAGTGAGGTCCTCTCTGACACTGTGAGTGTGTTTGTGTGTTCTGGTCATGTGTAGGTCTTTTGGTTTATACAGTTTAAACAGCAGCATTAAGGGGCAGTCACACTAGATTTTAAGCACACAGAATTTCTCCATGCAGCTTCACTTAATTGAAGTTTACAGTTCTTTTGAAATATTTTGAGTAAGACTTTTCTTTTTAAATCTTTAAATATTTTATCTTTAAATATTGTAATCAGCAAGGTTAAGTTAAATGGACAAGTGACAGTAAAACATTTATAATGTAACATGTTTTAAATAAATGCTGTTCTTTTGACATTTCAATGCATCAAAGAATTCGTAAAAAATGGTTCATGCTTTTCACACAAATAAGCAGCATGGCTATTTTCAGCATAGGTGATAAAAATAAATGTTTCTTCAGTACCAATTCGGAGTATTATAATGGTTTCTGAAGGATCATGTGACACTGATACTGGAGCAATGGCTGCTGAAAATACAGCTTTGCCATTACAGGAATAAATTAAATTTTAAAATATATTATAATAGAAAACATAACAGTTTTCACATTTCACAAGTTACTGTTTTTACTGTATTTTTGGTTAAATTAATGCAGACTTGGTGAGCATAAGAGGCTTGTTTTTATTACAGACCTCAGACATTTGAACAGTAGTTTGTTTAATAGTGTTCTTTTGAACTTTTTATAAAAATATGTAAATCAGGATCATGTGTAAACCACCAAGATCAGTTTCCTTCATGTCTTTTTTCAAAGAGAATATAGAAAAGAAGCGTTTAAATCCTATATTTGTCCATTTTTTTCCACCAAACTTGAACTTCATCTAAACTAAACTGTGTAGCATCATTCTGTGAATATGCTTACATACCAGCTATGAATGTAAGTGAATGAACATAAAGCTCACTATGAGTGTACTTAGCAGTGTTGTACATGTGCTAGTTACATGCAACAGTTATTTAATTTAATTACAAAATAAATATAACTGAAATCTGTTACTGAGGAAAAAATATGTAATTAAATTACAGTTACTTGTGAAAATGTTCAATATTACAAAGGGGGTTACATCTGAATATTTTAACACAGACACACACCGATTTAATTGATTTCTTTCCCAAATTGCATTAACTCCTCTAAGAGTCTAATAAGACACCAATGTTTCAGGAGTATAGGACACATGCTTATTCGATAAATGTTTTATTTTCTATTTGTGTTAATGTATATGCTTTATTTTTTAAATCAGTTTTTAACCTTAGAACGATCTCAAAGTAAAAAGAGGTGCTAAAGTCAGATTTTTTTTTTTTTGGTGGTGTGCTTTAACATTTTTATCATCTTAATTCAATTGATGAAGAATTTTGAAAGTCTGACAGTAATCAGTGTTGAGTGCTACTGTAAGGTTAACCCTGCCTAGCCTAAATGTTTGAAAATGAATAACAGTTGAAAACATTCATTAGAAATTTAGAAAAGTAATCATGTAATCAGTTACATTACTTAAAGTAATTTAAGTAATTGAAATAGTTACACTACTCATTACATTTTAAATAGTCTAACTTGTAATCTGTAACCTATTACATTTTCAAAGTAACCTTCCCAACACTTCCCTTTAGTCTGTAAAATGCACAGAAATTTGTCATGCTGCCACAAGCCAAATGGGTAACGTTACTTTTGTTTTTCTGTACAGCGCACGCTGAATAAGAATGACAAAAATGGTGATATTGATTGATGTATGAATGGGTACATACTCTGATTCTCAGTTCTGCTCAGGATGTAATTTGCTAGAGAGTAAGAAAACAGATACCCCAATGTGCTAATGCTCCAGCAAATTACATCATCTTTCCATCGTTCTTCTTGACCGCTCTCTTCAAGTATCGGTAAAGACTTTTCCTCTGCATTTAACAGATGAAGAGGGGTCTGATCAGCACCCCCCCTTCTGACATGCTGCCCACAGCGGAGGGAGGCAAAGCCAACGCCTGGCTTCGGCAGAAGAGTGCTGGCATTTATGTCCGCCCACGGTTATTCTCTCCTTATGTGGAGGAGGCCAAGGTAGGATACACTTCCTCACCTCACATACAGCAGGGTGGTTAACTGTAACATTACAATGAACTAGTGGAGGCAGAAGAGGTGATTAAAAGATAAATGCAATTAAATGATACACCTATTAAGTATCTCTATCTCATTTCTTTAAAATACAGTTTTAATAATACAAGATAAAAAAAATATATTTTTTTTTATTTTTTACATTTATAGAATGTAATTTATATAGACTGTAATTGTAGACTGTGAATCAAATCTTTTCAAAAAGGCAGTTGGTTTATAGAATAGCCTTAGTGCTGTTATTAAATACACTCATTTCATTATACGACTTCCATTAAACTTTGCGTTTTTCTCCAGGCGGTTTTGGAGGAGATGATGGTTGAGCAGACTGACCTGGTTAGGCTGCGCATGGTTCGTATGTCCAATGTACCGGACACACTCTACATGGTAAACAATGCCGTCCCCCAGTGTTGTCACATGATCAACCACCAGCAAATGGCTGGCAGCCAGACAGCTCCACCGTCTGTGGTTGCTAACGAAATACCAGGTGGGTTAAGCACTCATTCATGCCTTGTAATGATGCATTCTTTCAGCCAGTCTTAAAAACTAGCCATTATATATCTGTATAAAATACTCCGTTATACATGATTGTGGTGACTCGTTTTATCAAGTTATTTTAGAGAGATTGCGATTTAGTACAAAGGCCAAGTAGATCATGTCCTAATCTAGATGTGGTCTCAAATCCCATAAATCAAACCATGAGAAGTTGTTTGCTCAAGTTAATTTTGCTATTCTTTTGCAAGACGCAATTCAGTGTTTTTTTTAGGTATATGTAATGTGAGTGGGAACATTGGCTTTGTATGTTGGCAAACTTTGTGATCCTGTGGGTGTTATATAAAACAATTCAACACCCATTAAAAAAGAAAAAAGAAAAAAACTTTTTTTTTGTCTTATATGCCCATCTTGTATTAATGTTGTTTATCTGCTGTGTAATGTTGTTAACTGATGAGCTTCTTGATTTGTATTTGCACATTAAATAAGTCATCTGTTTTCCTTTTATCACCCTGTCTTTCAGTGCCCAGGTTGGCAGTAGTGAAGGGAATGATCCGTAGGCTGCAGGAGCTGCGTCACACAGACCAGGTGCAGCGAGCATATGCTCTGAACTGTGGTGAGGGCGCCACAGTCAGCTACGAGCTGCAGATCCGTGTGCTCAGAGAGTTTGGCCTACCTGATGGGGCTGCAGAACTCCTACAGGTAACCCAGCACATCCTGTTTGTGTGGAGACTGACATGTGTTGCTATGGCTACTGTGAATATCTCTCTTTCTCTTTTATCTGACTTTCATGTCAGTTAGTATTACCCTGGCCTCTGATGAATACAATTTATTTTCCAGTGATTGCAGGCACTCATACTGATTTTGTTCAAATAAAAAAAGATTAAAAAGGGAGAATTTTGTTGTTCAGATTTGAACACTTCTTCAATGCATTGCAAATGTCTGTATAAATGTGTGTATTATATATACTATCATACAAAAATCCGGTCTCTAAGGCTGCATTTATTTGATAAAAATACAGTAAAAACAGTAATATTGATAAATATTATTACAATTAAAAATACCTATTAACCTGTTAATTTGATATAATAATAATAATAAGTGTGTTTGTACATTATATTATTTTTTGTACATTATATAATATATTAATATAACATTTTAATGTATTCTTGTGATGGCAGGAAAATAAAAATTTCTGTTATATTTATTGCATGTCAAAACCAACTTGTCACTTAACATGCAAATAAAAAAAATGAAAAGACCTTTTACAATAATGTTAACTATAGTTTGCTGAGAATGCAATGTGTACTTCTGCATCAATCCGTGTTGTTTTGACTAGCAAATGCCTCCAGTTACTATGCTCTTGGTTTAGAAGTTCCCTGAGCTCTTGAACTGCCTTGATATCTTGTTATTCTCACCATTAAGTGACCAGTGAACCTACGCTGGATAGTTTGGAAGGACTCAAAACCTCTTCAGCATGCCAGACAGTCTATTAAGTCTCATTGTTGAAGCATGTCTAGCACAAACATTGCCCTCATGATTACATGTGCTGTGTTTCAGAATCCGCACAAATTCTTTCCCGAGGAGCGTTTTGGAGACGAGAGTCCCGTCCTGGCCTTGCGCCAGTCAGGTCGCTGCCGGGTCAACAGTACACCAGCTGTGGAGAGCATGTTCACTGACCTGGAGGCTCTAGTGGGCTTCCACCCCCCTCTGCCACCTCCTCCTCCGCCCTATCATCCCCCGACCACCCCGGGCCATAGCCAGCAGCAGTATAAAACGGGCTGGAGACCTCGGGTCCCCACCCAACCTCCCTCCAGATCTTTCTCCTACCCCTGCAATCATGCACTCCTTCACAGGCAGTCCTCTTCGAAGATGGGCAGCCCAGTCTACCCACCAGGAGCCAAGCCCCTGCCCCCAGACTGCACTAATGCACAGGGGGGGAGAAATCTTCATCCTGACAAGAAAATGGTGATTAATACCAATATATTATTCTAATTATTAGGGCTGAACGAAATGACCTAAAATCAAAATCTCAATTAATCTCAAAACATTTTACCTCGATGACAATTAATGAACGATTATTTTATTTTTTATTTAAATTTTTTTGTAATCATAGTTCATTAAAGATTTTTCTACTGTAAATATACTCAACTATTAAAGGTGTGATTTTATTTTCTAATGAAAGAGTGCATCTCTTATCTTTGTGATTTTAAAATAATTGAAGGAAAAACTATTTATGGTTATTGCATATATTATATTATAAATATTGTATATTATATCATAATATATCGTATTTTTTGCTAACAAAATAAATGAATATTGGCTTGTCAAAAGTAGAAAATAAAAAAAGCGCAGCACAGAATACCTACTCCGCCACGTTGCCGTCAAATACAAAAGTGGCCATGCCAACATGCCACTGTAAACAAAAGCTTGCAACACTTGCCCCGCCTCCGGGGTCTTCTGATAGACCCTTTTCACATTTCTGGGTTTCTCAGCAGCGGAAGTCGTCATAGTTGGGTTAACTTCAGAAGCAGTGAATGGGAGAGGACCACAAAAATATTTTGGCATTCCCATTTGCTCGCATAGCTAAAGGAAAACTCCACAATAGTGTTTTCATGATTTAAAAAGGAAAAAAAAATTGCGAGAGACTGCTAACGGCAGTCAGAAGAGAGAATGATGTCAAATTTACCGTCCCTCCCATAGACGCTGCATTAGAAACACTCTCGCATTAGCATTAACTAGTTTTTTTGTAATTTGATGCAAAGGTTATATAATACAAAGTATAGTGTTATAAATGTAAAAAAAAATTTAAATAATTAAAATATAAAAACTTTACGATGCTGATGACCATTGAAACGCATCAAGTGAATTTAGGCATCACAGCAATATAATGTACAGTATGAAAAATGGGTTTCCATTGTGAGCTTTGCTAATGTATATCCTCTCATTTATTCTTGCAGAACATGGAGCCTGTTATCAACGAGTTCATGCCAGACATCGCCATGGGTGTTTCGGCAATGAGCCTGAAGGAGCGGCGCCTTCCTGAGGTCTCCATGGAGTTGGAGAGTCACGAAGCCCACCCTCACCTTTCTACAGCTCCTCCCATGTCCCACAGCTACTCCAGTCGTCACCCGCACTCCTCCCGCAAGCGGCACGCAGCCGAACCCAAGCCTGAGGGCCCGCAGCCTGACTTCCCAGATCTCTACGAGTTCCCAGGCCGTCGCGTGCCTCCCTACAGTGGACCGGACCTCTATATCCACGGCCGTCAGGCAGGTGGTGGAGCGCCACCTCCGTCCTACTCCGAGGCTTCAGAATCCCTCCGCCTGGATGTGCTGGAACAGCCTCCGCAGAGACTAGACTTGGCAATCGTCTCGCAAGGGGGCGTTGCACAAGCCGTGCAAAGGTCATGGCCCATAAACGAGACGGACCTCACCTGTGGGCTTGGCCCCTCCACAGAACAGTATGAGGAATGGCCCACGGGCCGCCGGCCTGCTCCAGAAGGAATGGGGCTGGGCTTAGGGGCGAACGTTGGGTCTGGGGACGAGGGGGGCTTAGGTGCTCGAGACCGCAGGTCGCCCAGCAAACCCGAATACCCCTACAGGAAGTCTGCTCTCTGACCCCTGATTAAAAAGAGACTGACGACTGATTTAAATGCTAAGTGTAAGCTAACAGGTGAGGCACCAGCAGTCCTGCACTTCGTGTTCTTTTGAGGGCCGACAGTATCTTGAAGTAATGAACGCCCATAAGCTGCGCGAGTGGCTGCTTTTCTGAAGGCTAAAGGGAGATCTGGATAGGTTTGAAACCCAGTGAGGAGAGCTTGGTTTGGTTGTGTGCACCCTGAAAAGAGGTCAAAAATGCAAAATATTTTAATCTGAGAGATCCTTAGATTTATGTACAGGATATTAATGTACAAGTATCACAGTATATTTCTTTTACTTTCATTTTCCTGAACAAACTATGTTGACTGGGGAAATATACATTCATCTATATGCATTTCGTTTCTTTGGAGTAAATTGGAAAAATATGAAGGCAATAAGTTGCAAACTCATTACTTTGTCTAGTCCTTGACAAACGGCTCCTTCTTCTTTTGAGGGCAGAGTGGCAGTAATAGCTCATGTAATCTGCCGCATACGCCGGCTTTTACATTAGCCTGTGCAATTTAAGAACCGAGATGGAACATAAAAAGGGAAAACAAATGAAATCCCCTGTCTCCTATGAGGCAACTTATCAGGCATAACAATGGCACAGATGCACCATTAAATGTGAATAGGGTTTTGTTTTAGCGTGTTTGTGTTTCACAGCACAGATCTGCAGATTCATTCCACTATATTTAACTTTAAAAACTATCTGTTCTCTCAAACAAAAATTTGGCATCCTCTTTTGCATTCAGATTCTCATTCCAAGGCTGCAGTTGGTGGCATTCCTGAGAGATGGCAAATATGGGTTGATCAATATCAGCCACGTTCTCCAGAATGGTACAGGATGCTCAACCAAACCAACCTCACGCCACATCCTCAGTCCTCTGGTTCAGTAGGACGGCAGCAGCCCATGGGCGGGAGTTCATTAGCTTTTCTGTGCTAGTTCTGTCAGCAACAATTATGATGTCATGAACAGGCTTTGCAAAAAAGAGAATTCTTGGAAGTGTCATGGATTTAGACACAAGTATTTACTTTTGATTTGCTACACAACACTTTAAGAAACAATATCATACACACTGCTGCAAATCCTACCTATAGATGAAGTGACTTATTTTAAGCTCGTTTTTTAGCATCCGAAATACCTGTATTCTTAAATAACTGTGCAATAGTGCAGCTTTTTCATTTTAAATATTAATTTTGCTTTCTTCTCCTTACAATAAAAACCTTTCTCAGATAATACTGACACGGCAAATATGCAGGCTAGTTCACTCAAAAATGCAAATTGTGTCCTCATTTACTCAACATCATGTCGTTCCAAACCTGTGTAAATTTTTCTCTCTCTGTAGAACACAGAAGATATTTTGAAGAACTGTTTTTGTCCATACAATCAAAGTCTGAGGTCCAACAACATCAACATTTGACCCCTTTGACTTTCACCGTGGACCAAAAAACCTTTAGATATTCTTCAAAATATCTTTTTTGTGTTCTGCAGAAAGAAAATGTATCCTACAGATTTGAAACAACAACAGGGTTAGTGAATGAAGAAGGAATTTTCATTTTGGGGAAACTATCCCTTTAAGATAATCAACAATAGCCTTTCCCCACAAGCGATGATGGTACTGTATTCTCACATGCTCTCAAATGTTATTATATAAGAATCTCATGTTGTATTCGACCGGATGGGACCTCTGTTGAATATCCGAATGATCCTCAGCTGTATCCATCCCACATTCTTCACTTCAAGTGCTTCTTTCTTTGGAGCACAAGAAGTGTTTTATTGGTTGAAAGCACAACATTGTGAGAAATACTAAGAATGTCATTTCATTTCATCAGATAAATGTGCTCAGACAATTTATACGCTGGTAAAAGGCTTGAGTTTCAGTTGGATGGTCGATCAGATTTTATTTATTTTTGACAGTTAAGAACCCACAGTTAGACCAAAGATGAGTTTGGGAGGATGTTTGCGTTGCTTGGTGAATCCCGGAAGCGTTTTATTTTATCTACCAGGTTTCTTTGCCTCTTAGCAAGTTGAACTGATACAGTTGGGTTGAGATTCGTGTTTGTTACTCAAGGCTCTTTGGTGACCGTGTCCATCGAAGGAACATTTATCATTGATTGATTTTTATGGATCTCTCCCCAGGCACTTTGACTTACAGAGATGGCCTTAAAAGAGTTGATGCAGGGTTAGTACTGCTGTATACCTGTAGTTACAGCCTTAAGACCTTACCTTGGCTAACGCAGTTCTCCATCTTAAATCGCATAAGGTCTTCTGTGACAGAGAGACACTCTACCTCTGAACAGCTCCTCTCAACATATTTCAGTCAATTCGATTTTCCTTCTTTAAATTCTTTTCAACTTATTCAGACCTCTTGAGCCTCACCTTGAACATTTATCATTGGGGGACCAGAACCAACAGCTGGAAATCAGATTTTCACCACTTCCTCACATTTTTCTTTTCTTTACACGTGTTGTTTTATTAGAACTTAACAGCGCAGTTAAGATATGAGGACAGCGACATCTTGCACAATAATTAACTCAATCTACAGTTATCACAGGTGTTATTCTTCATCTACCCTTGGTTGTTCTTCAGAATTGTTAGCTGCCTGATGCAGTTGCAGTGCAACGAACGGGTCCTCCTGGACTCCTACTACAGCCCACCTCTGAGTCAAGCCTGAAAGAGTCATGAACCCTGAGTGGGAGAGCTCCAGTTTGCCATCCCGCAAAGCTTCAGAGGGTCAGATCCAAAAATAGATCCAACGTAGACCCTAGCTGTGGTGCAAGTGATCTCCTCAGAGAGTTGAAGTCATCTGAATCGAGCTGAGATTGGTAGGAGGCTGTTTGTCTCCTTTGACTGTCAAGGACGTAGCTCTGCGGTTCTCTTTGCATCAGGCTTATCAGATACATGAAGATCTTCAGTCCCTGGTGCAAATGGTTCAGCCTTTCCTTTGGCGTATAACAAACTTGATAATACATCATGAGATTGAGCTTTCAGTATCTGTGGTTCTTTCAAAATGCAATGCATCGCAGCCTACTTAAGCCTACCTTCCCTGACCTCATTCCGCAGCAAAAAGAGGACGAGTGAAGCGATTTACTAACTACATTTATTCAGAATAAAAATATATTTTGTTTCACAGAGCAGGTGTTTCACTCAAACTTCATTTTACCTTGCAGATCCTCCAGGTTTCATGTCAGCATGACAATGACGAATCAATGCACCTGTCACGCGACTTGTTTTACCACCAGCTCACACGTTCTTCTTTTGTGTCGGAAGCTCTTGTCAAAAGCTCAGTCATTTAAATTCTCAGTGTTGCGACTTTGTAACTCCAGCCTTCTGTACCAATGGTATTTTGAATTGGGTCATCTGACGAGCAAGACCTTTCGGTATGTTCTTTTTCCTTCTGTTTTTTATTTCCCATTTTTATGCAACAGTTGCATGTTAGTTCTGATTTTCCTGTTACCTGTAACTCCAAGCATTGAGTAACTGGCATCAGCACTTCCCTTCGAGGCAGCCGAGAGGAGATCTGAGGTCTGTCATGTCATTCTAGCGAATCGCACTGGCTGCATCAAACCATGACCCAAAATCGACAGATGGATATTTAGGCCTACTGCTGCTACGCAAGAGGTTTTCCTGCCAGCGGAGAACATTATTTCTTGACGTCAATGCCGATCCCAGCGATCTAGTCCCATATAGACCCAGCCATGCCTTAAACTTAAGGGGCAGGTTAGGAAAACTCCTTGGATCGCCTTCACCTCTGCTATACTCAGGCCATTTTGAACTGCTAAGAAGTCATTTATTTCATGCTATAAAACACCGATCAGATCGTTTTGATTGCTGCAAAAGTCAATGCACAGTTTGAAGGTATTATTTTGTATTTTAGATGCACACTGACCTCATAATTAATACATTTCTATCACAAATGCCATTTGTGGTCATTTGGGTTTTGTGGGATGCTTGCCTGAGAGACTGTTAGGGAATGAATTGGAAATGCATTTGAGCTCCCAGATGAGGAGCTTGAATCATTTAGTCTGTCCTGTAGAACTCAACTGGCATGTAGTTTGACATAAATTTTTCATTGCTTAAAAATAATGGGTTCGTTTTGGGTGGGAATAAATTTGGCTACTATACTTAAACCGAGGAGTAAAAGCTAGAACAGATGAAGGTACCCATTGCACTAAATTTTTGATGGCGATATGTGTAACGTTTGTTGTGGAATAGCGCCCTCTGTTGGCTCTATTGGTTTATTTTGACTGAAACGTCTGTTTATTCAGTTCTAGATTCACAGCTGAGTCATTTGTCTTCAACATTCATTCCTAATCCTTTTAGTATATTTGCATGGCATTGCGTTATCTCCAAAGTGCCGCAAGGCTGAACTGAACTGAAGGTTTGTGTTTTGGATGTGTGAGGGGCAAGGGAAGTTGTGTTTGCAGACTTTAAGTCGAGATCTCCAGGTTCTCTCTTGTGCTATCTCTCTTACGGAGACGATTTAGTGCCTTCTCTGCCTGAGGCTGGGCTTCCTCCACACCCCTTTTGTCTTATGCAAGCCCTTTCTACAAACCTCTGTTAAACCGTCTCTTTGTAATACTGTAGCCAACGCTTAGTGTGCATAATGGTTCATTTGTTTTTTTTTCTTCAAAAGATATTTTTCAAGATTTTTGGTACCTTTGATCACATGCCTCAGAAATGTTTTGTTGTATGTAAAACGTAAAGTTTTTTTTAATAAATGTATATAAAACATGCGAATATCTATTTGAGACTTTGTGTGTGTGTGCGCGCATATATTTGTGTATATATACACGCACACATACAAAAAAAAACTGCATTCTTTTGTGGAGTTGTGGAAAGTGTCTATTTTTCTATTCTTTTCTTTGGCCGGTGTAGTTATGAACTTTACTCTGCAATTAGCTGACTAATGTCTTGGAAATAAATAGTTTTGAGTTATAATGATTGTGTGTGTTTGTTGTTTGTTTGATTTCATTCATTCAAGCTGCCAGATGAGCAGCTAGTAACACCTTGCCATTAGTGGTAAATGGGAGAGGGAAACACAGAGCGACTCACTAACCACACAATTTGCATAGAAACACTATCATGCAGAAATCACAATTTGGTTCCCACTGAAATTTACAATTGAATTTAAAACCAACTGAAACAATGCATATGCAAAATCACACAAGCCTAGAGGCTTAAAAGTAATTTATTAAACTACTTAAGGTATAGATGGATGGATAGAATGTGGAAAGGCCTTATGGATATTGTTTGGGCCGGTTTGCAGGCTTCATGACATGCCTAAAGAGACAGTGTGTAAAGCTTTGTCAGTTATTAACAGAACTCAAAATTTATATAAGTTACTGAACTAATGAAATAAACACTAAAACAATTTCTCCCCAATGGAGTGTTCTTGGGATACATAAAGAGTGTTCTTGTTCTTGGGATAAAAGACCTACATCGCAGGGCCCAAATGTATTACCATGTTTATTTCATTTATAAGATAGGACATTAAAAAGTAACAGACTCCACAAACAAAACAGGTTAAAACAAGATAAAATGAATAAAGTGTTACTAGACAATTCACAATTGTAACTGAACACTGAACTGAATGCATCTTGGAGCCAATCGACATGTTGATTTGAAATGGCAGGATTACAAGAAAAGAATTAGTTACATCTTTGGAAACACAGATTCTGTCATACATCACTATACAAGGTCAAAAGCATACAAGATTATGAGGGCCTGAATTTGAACTGCATATTTATCTTACAAAACCAGGGGTGGCCTTGAAAAGAACAGTTTGGGGGGGGGGCTTGAAGTGGCAGGGTGAAGGGCAGTTTAACTGCAGTAGTACTGGCCTGCATTGGCTCTTCGTCTCTTGCGGCTTTGCTGCTGTTCAAAGAAGTGACGGATGTCCTCAGGTGTCACCACCTAAACAAGGAGAGGAGAAGAAAATGAACACTAGACACTACAAGCTTACATTCAACTAAACCACACACTAAAAAAAACGCACACAAACGAAAACCTACTTTTCCTTCTGCTGCAAATCGCTGCAGGTAGTCCTTCAGCTCGGTCTTCATGTCATTATATTCTGAGGAAAAATTAAATGTCAACATCACATTTGAGCAGTTACATTTGAAATCTCTTGTCATTCAGAAAACTAATTAGTTTTGGTTTCACACAGATAAGGATGTTTGTACCACTTAACTCTACTAACCATGGATAATCTCCAGCTGCTGAACCCGATTTAAGTTGTTTAGGGCCGACATCAAGGGGTCACGACCCTCAGCTCCTCCTGCTTGTTCAGCCTGCATTGTAGACTTGCCCTTGTTTTCATACGCCAGGACAGTGTCCATCTCATCCATAAGGAAAGACACTCCTGCATCTGTATAGAGGACCTAAGCAAAGAAAGCAAAACATGAGACCAGAAACAATGTTGTTTTTTCATGTTTATTGCGTTTGAATGATACAGAATCACTCTGTTAAAGGATTAGTTTACTCACCCCCATGCCCAGAGCCGATCTTCCCTATACGCAAAATACGCAAGCTGCGTAGGGCCCCCGAAACACCAGGGGGGCCCCCTTGCTCTCAAAGATCATTAAAACATGAATGTTCATTTCTTGTCGCCCTTTCTACGTAAAAATCAGTCAAATCATGTAATGTGAATGTCGTGCAGTCTAGCTCAAGTCTAAAAAAACGAGTTGAAAGCGTACCGAGCCGCGGAAGAGAGACGCTGTTTCTCAAGCACTTTCCGCGAGCGAGATTCGAGATGGAGTGAAACACAGACAAATGCATTTCATTCATTCGTTCATAACCACACTCCCCTTTCAGTTGAAAAGAAATTACGTTTTTTGTGGAAAACATTCCAGGATTTTTCTCCATATGGTAGACTGTAATTGCGGCAAATGCAGCTTCAAAGGGCTCTACATGATCCCAGCTAAGGAACAAGGGTCTAGCGAAAAGATCGGTAATTTAAAAAAAAAAAAATAA